>NC_031951.1:0-3606 GCF_000303195.2 Fusarium pseudograminearum CS3096
CTAACCCTAACCCTAACCCTAACCCTAACCCTAACCCTAACCCTAACCCTAACCCTAACCCTAACCCTAACCCTAACCCTAACCCTAACCCTAACCCTATATCCTATAAATCTCTTTATATCTTTATAATTTTCTAGTTTCTATATAGATTAATTAGATATATAATAAAAGAGATAGTAGAGATATATAGGTCTTATACCCTTTAATTTATAGATTAATAATTTACTAAAGTATTAATAAAGCTTATTTTTCTATTTAGTAATTAAGTTATTAGACTTAATTAAAATAGGCTATTTATAATTATAATTAAGTCTTTTAATATATTAAGTTTTATTAAGGCTTTCTTTTTCTATTTTTACCTTAATAATATTAATATAAAAAATAGTAAAATAATATATATTATAGTAAAGGAAAATAGTATTATTATAATTAAATAGGTTTTACTATTTAATAGAAATTTAATTAAATAGATTATATTAAAAATAACTTCTAGTTTCCCTATTAAAGACCTATATATCGATTTTAAAGGTTTAATACTAATTAAACTTACCTTTAGTATTTAAAGGGGCTAATCTTATTATTAGCTAATACTATTTCTTTAAGAAGTAATAAGACTTTCCTTTATCTATAGGTTCCTATAAATCTTACCCTTTTAGCTTACCTTTTAAGCTATATTACTTTATTTATCTTAAGCCTTTTATAATTAAAATATTTAATTCTAAGGAATATACTTAATATAGGCTAATATTAATATAAAAATAACTCCTATTAAATTTAAGCTAGACTTTAAGTCTCTTAAGTCTAAAGGTAAGGTAATATAAGCTAATTAAATCTTAAGTAAGCCTCCTTAGACTTTAAGTAAGCCTACTTAAATACCTCCTTAAGTATTATTGACTTTAAAGCTATCTAATTAAATATATCCCTTTACACTATTAACGCTAAAAGCTTCTAATTAATAAGGTTCTTAGAATTAGCCTTATAATAGCTTTATACTAATTAATAAGCTAAGACCTAACTTAAAGATACTAAAGGTAATATCGCTAATTATATTAATACCTATTAAATAGTCTCTATAGGGGGCTTAAGGTATTCTACTTCTTATATTATATTTACTAAAGTATATTTAGGAATAATAAGTAGCAGTAAGAAAGGAGAAAAATAAGACTAGCTATAATAACTATTAGCTTAATTTTAAGTTTACCTTTAAAGTTAATAGCTTAAAGCTCTTAAAGCTAAGAGATAGTAATATCTTAAACTTATAGGATATAACTAATTAGATATCCCTTAATAGAAGTTTAAAGTCTACCTCTTTAATAGACTTAAGCTATAGCAGCTATATAGTAAGCTATATATTAAGCTATATATTAAGCTATATATTAAGCTATATATTAAGCTATATAGTAAGCTATATATTAAGTAATATATTAAGCCTTATATTAAGCCTTATATTAAGCTTAATATTAAGTAAGGCCCTTATATAAGTACCTTAAAGGATTAAAGTAGAGAATATACCTTTTGCCTTTATTAATATATAATATATTAATATTTATAACTTACTAATTAATATAAGGCTAGCTAGCTATATAGCTTAAGCTCTATTAGGTATAAGGGTTATATTAATTAACTTTAAAGAGCAATTTTATATTAATATTAAAGGTAATAATAAGTTAACTTAAAGTCTATTATAAGGTAATTATATTATATTTATTTTAATAGGTCTAATTAAGTTAGATTATTAGGATAGTATAATTTATTTAAATCTTAACTTATACTTTAATGTAATAAGTAGTTAAGCCTTAAATTAGCTTACTTAAGTATAATAACTTAAGGCTTAAAGTAAATATATTAAATCTAACTAAAGTAAAAGGCATAAGATAAAAGGTTTTAAGGATAAAATTAGCTTTATTAGGGCTAAAGGTATATAATTAAATAGTTTTTAAGAGTTTAAGTTACTTTTAATACTATTTTATATACTAGATTTACTTTTACTAAAGGGTTAAAGTTTAAAGTCTAATTAAGATAGATTAGTATTTAAACCTTATAATTAACTTATAAAACTATAAAGCTAGCTATCTTTCTATATAATTAGGTAATCTACTATAATATTTATTTAAGATAGTTAAGTTTTTATTCTATAGAAATTTAAAGTCTTATTAGGATAAGCTAGTATTTAAACTTTACTATTAACCTATAGAACTATAAGACTAGCTATTCTCCTATCTAATTAATTAATCTTATATATTATTAATAGGATAAAGTTAAGCTTTCCTTTTATAGAAATTTATAGTTTTAATAATTTAAATTAATATTTAAATATTAAAATTAACCTATATAACTATAGATTTAGCTATTTATCTATCTAATTAAGTAATTTAATATAAAAACCTTTAAATTAAATATAGATTTCTTTTAAAATAGAAAAGATCTTATATAATAGGTTTATATATAATATATATTTTATATAAATACTATAGATAAGTAAAGGCTATACTTTTTAATCTTATATTTTACTTTTTACCTAATTAATTAATTATTAATAGCTAGTAATATTAAACCCTTTAATTAAAGCTAAGACTAACTTTCTATCTATTACTCCTTAGTATTATCTCTCTCTATATTAGTATTAAACCCTTAAGGGGTAATTCCTAAATGCCTAGCTCTCTTACCTACTTTATAATACCTTACTGCCCTAATATAGCTTTTAAGATACTCTAAATATATTTAGAGACTTTCACTTTAAAGCAGAAGAACTTATATACCTAAAGTATATTAATAGAGATTTAAATATACTATTTATAATAGTATTTATCTAAAAGAGGTTTTAATCCTTAAAGAATATTAGAGTATATAAATATATTTACTAAGCGCTATAGGTAATATACTTATTATAAATCTATATATTATTATTAGTAAATAAAAAATATATATAAGTTATATTTATATATTAATATAGGTAAACCTATTTTTATAATATTAAGGGTATTTCTTACCTTTAAGGATTACTATTCCTCTATTAGCTAGCTAATATAAATAATTAAATAAAATATTAATATTATTAATATAATAAGATATTTTATATTAAATTAAAAACTTACTATATCCTATTAGAAATTTAATATATTAGGTATATAGAGTAATATTAATTAATAATAATTAATTACTATTATAAAAGGAATTATACTATAGAAAGGGTAAATAAAATATATTAAATACTTATATTAATGCTATTTACTTAAGAGTTAAGAGTATTCCCTATAGAAGATATATTAAATAGCTTTAATATAGGATATATTATATATTAGGCTAAGGGGTAAATCTTATTAAAGAGGGCTAATATATAATAGTAATAAAAGTAATATAAAAGAGAAAAAAGATTATAAGAGAAAAGAAAAAGGAAAAAAGGCAATTTATAGCTATAAAATTAAATATAAAGAAATAAGGTTATAATTTACTATTAGGTTATTATAGATAGTAATATATAATTAGATTAAGATAAATATAAAAGAGTAATATTAAAGTAGCTAAAGAGCTTTAGTATTATCTTTATTATTATAGAAAGTTTCTAATTAGTTAATATTATTATTTATATTTATATTTTCTATATAT
>NC_031951.1:3706-183210 GCF_000303195.2 Fusarium pseudograminearum CS3096
TAAAAAAAGTTAAGAATTTTAATCTATTTATTTATTTAATCTATTTACTTATTAACTATATTAATAACTTCTTAATTAGTTATATTTTATTTTAATTTAAATATTTTAATTAAATATATATTATAAAACTTAAAAGATAATTATATTAAAATTAATTTTAATTAAATAAAAGATTTAATATTAAATTATATATAATAAATAAATAAAAAATAATAATATTACTATTAATTAATTAATTATATAATAAAATAATATATATTAAATAAATATCTTTATATAATATATAAAAATAATTTATTTTAAAATAATTAATAGCTTAATTAAAAAATAAATTATTAATATACTATATAAGAAAATAGTTAATAGCTTTAATAATTATTATATTAAGTAGTAAATAATATTATTATTAACTACTAAGCTACCTCTAGAGTTTAAATAACAGTTACTAGATATCCTCTAAAGCATTCTTAAGAGAACCTAACCTCAGCCTCTTACCAGTCCTAATATAATCTTCGCTTAATCTTCCTTCCATATTCATCGAAATCAAGTGTTCCGCTTCGCTTCAGACAAAGTGAAGGGACAATGTCACCTGGCGGTAGATCTTCGTCACGTAGGGCTCGATCAATCAGATGTTGATACTTGTCCAGTGGCCACGATGCCTTGTGGGCGCATGCCAGGATCTTTTTCAGCAATTTGGCGAGAAAGAGACGCTGTGGCTTCTGTTCAAAGGAATCAACTAGATCCAGCTTTGCCTCGAGGCGGCCAAAGATAACCTCGTGGTGTCCCTGGGCAGGTTCCGCGGTAGTTGTACGCGTGAAGGAATCAAACTCAGCAAAGTCGATCATGGAGAATTCAACGAGAGTCTGGTCCAAGCCAGAGGGTCGAGATTCATTACGAGAATTCTCACTGCTGTCAAAAGCAGCCCCTCCTTTGATGAACGAGTCCAGTGCTTGGAAGTACATTTCTTCAGCTCGGCCGTGCCATTCCATGTCGAAAGCAGCGGCCACGAACAAAGTGAAGGCAGGGGCAACATTACCAGAGACCGACCAGATCCTAGCCTGGGGATTGGCACCAAAATCCAGGAATACCTGTACCAGCCCCTGTTCGATCGCGTCTTGGAACTTGGGGCCGGCTCTTGTCCATCGCGTTACGGATCCTTTTGGAAGAACCTCCGATAAGAACTTCTCCCATATCGTGATCATGTGCATCGAGCCCACGGTCAGTTCGTTAGGGCTCGACCCAGCCTTGAGCACGTACTCGAGCTTTTGGCGACTTTCAGTTGGCCATATTTTGTGTGACAGAGTTGGAGTCCATAGCACCATGGATATTGCTGACTGGCTGAAGATGGAGAGAAAGCTTGGTTCTGCCATAAGCTTCCTGGAAAGATAACCCATCAAAGGCAGGTCAAGGGCAATTATCCGAATCAGTCCAGAAACGTGTTCAGATGTCTCCAGATGATGCCCAACTAGTGTTGGTTTGATAACCCTGGCCATTTCGGCCAGTCTAAGGTCCATCTCATCAACAAGCGAGTCCAAGGCCGTTTTGGGAACTTCATCGACCAGTTCAAGGTATGAAGCATATGTGAGGGCTGTACGAACCCCCAGGTAGAGCGGGCTTTCGCAGAAAGCGAGATCCTGTAGCCCGCTCTCTTCAAACAGCATAAAGTTTCCGCCTTCAAGATTGGATAGCTTGAGCCACGCTACATAGGCTTTTAGTATCGACAATTCAGTATTGAAATATCTTGGACGTTTTGATTCGAGAAAATCTGACATTTCTCGAGTCCTGAGAAACTCCCCTACTGTCCGATGGAGGAACTGAATCTTTCCCAGTTGCTCCTCCAGAAGTCCACGACACCATCCCCTGAGTCGACGGACAATTTGTTTTTGTCGCGCTATCAACTGATCCTGGTGGCCATCTGGATTCATATCGTTTCCCAGGTCTAAGGGATGTCGGAAGTAATCTGGATCTTCGTACTCGTCGCCAATAAAGCTGTATATCATCGAATCCAGCGGTTCTTTTGCATAGAGTGCCACTTGGAGTGCGCCCGCCATTTTCTCATGGTAGAAGCTTGAAACAGACTCCAAAATCTGCTTGAAGAATGCTTCTAACTCTGTCGGTAAGCTCAAAAGCCTCTTCTCCAGGTCAGTGAAGCTATCATCATTGGCCAGACCCTCTCTGAGATGCCTTGTCACGAGGAAAACCCAAAGAAAGACCCCTTGGGCTCTCGTCACGACTGTTCTAGCTAGGGAGCCGGCTTTCTTTGTCTGTGATTCCAGTGACTTCCAGCGTGGGTGTCTATGAAGCCTATATTGAGTGTATAGCAATATGTCGTCCCATGTTAGCTCATGAATGAAAATTCTTGACGCTGGATCTTGGCCAAAGGCGTCGTTGAACTCATTCCATGGCCTGCTCGACAAGCAGATCTTGATATCTCGACTCGAGATTGTCGTGAGATATTCGCAGAAATCGCTGTGGTCGCCGTTGACGCTGTCGTATTCGTCCAGTCCGTCAATGAAGAAGCAGAACCTGAAAGTTCTGTCGGGCTGCTCCGAGATTCGCGATAGAGTAGCTCGTAGCTCACTCTCTGTCCATTTGTCGCCATGTGGTACCTCTCCTGACCATCTAGAAGGACAAACACTCTGAATCAACTGTGGACAACATCTAAACACATCGTACAGAAGCGTCTGTAGAAGCCCGACCAGTGACTTCTGCATCTTGGACCCTGAGCTCCAGAAGTAGCAACTGGAAACAATGACTCGACGTGGATGAGCCCATCGTGAAAGTGCTTCCACAGTCCTCTGGTGATCTGCAACAAACTTCATAAAGGTCGACTTGCCCGACCCAGGCTTCCCGGAAACCCAGAATACTCCGCTGCCGTGCTCAAGCCACTTTAGAAGCTTTGTCTGAGACTCTCGCTGCTTTATACTTAGGTGCGTTGACTGATCACTTGGGGGTGTAAAAACCCATCGGAAGGTTTCATGGTGCGCGTCACAGATGGCGTTGTAACGGAATTGTCTCGTCTTGAAGCTCAGTGACCGTATGATATCAAGCTCCTTGCGCACCCTGGCCTCAGACAGCGAAGACTGGCGCATCATTTTCTCCAGAGTGTCGATCTCATCTTTGAACGCTTCGGCACTCGGAGAGAACTTTCTCCCCTTTTCGATATTTCTCAGTGTGTTTTGCATGATCGAGAGCTGCTCCGAGTATCTCGCGCCTAAAAGTTGACTCTCGCTCCGTAGCGCAGCCAACTCTCGAGAATGCTGAATGTGGTAGATACTACGACACGTTAGAATTTTACATGTATGTGGGTGGTCGTTACAGACTTGGATATGCGCGCCATGGTGGCAATCAAAATAGCCTGAGACCGCTTGAGCCTCTCGTCTACTCTCTGGATTTCATCCTTCTTCCAGATCATTTTGATTGCCACTTTAAAGCTTTTGGTTAAAGATCCGACACCACTCTCTAGCTTTAGCTTTGAGAGGAGGGAGAGAATAAGGGCGGAGTCCTGTTCGCAACTCTTGACGACATCCTGAAGAGTAGAGTACACCTGTTGCAATTCCGGCAAGGCATTGCCCATGCGTAATTCGACTTCACTTGTACCATCAAGAACGTCTGTATGACCTCCTTGCACAAATGAATTGAAGGTGGGTGCAGCATGATATGTGTCGGTGGTTGTGGTTTGAGAACTTGTTGCGGCTTGATCTATGGACACTTTCTGGGATGCTTGGTTCAGATTCTGGCAAAGTCTTTTTAGCTGGGAATAAACACTGCCCAAGTTGGAGATGTATGCGGAGGCGTCGCTTGCTGAGTCGTAGATGTCTGCGGTGGCGGATATCAATTGTGAGGCAAAGGTAACAAACTGGGCACTAGCACTCGCGATGCCAAGAGCCGAAACGGGGTCCATGGCGAATTAAAGCCTGGTATGGGACGAAATATTCAACAAAGGCGGACAAAGCTGGGCTCCTGGATCGGTATTATGAACCACGGTAAAAACCGGAGAAGACGCATTTTCAAGCCGACAGTCTGCCTTGCCAATGTCCATGTGTGTGCGATATCCCGCCTTCAAAATCCATTGGAGCTGATTGATGCATTGCGCAACGGCCACCTGCAGATCGAATGCAGCCCGTCGCCTGCCTGTCACATTATAGGTACTCAGCCACTGTCTCAACCAATCACCTCATAACGGCAAAATTGGTAGTACCAAAAATGTGCCTGTAGTAGCAAAATAGCCAGTTTTGACAGGCCGCCTTCGCGGCTGCTGGGTCTCCCCTTGACGATACTAACATTCTTGTAGAGTAAGCCGGCGTGAGAGGGTGCCAGATGCGGCGTCTGCTCAAAGTGACGTCGTAACGATTCTAGTTTCTCGCGATCATTGGGGCGTGGGACAAGCAAAGTACGGTTGACCTGGTAGTTCAACACCGTGGCCAGGCAGCCTCGCCGTTACCTACCTCTCAAACATCAAGCATTGGGCTGAAGGCGCAGTCTGTTAGCCAGCCAAGCCCGATTTTTGCAGTGGCTGAGACTCACCTGATGCCTCCCATCCCCATGGCGATCTTCGACTGCAGCAGTGAGGGGACCAATAAGTGGTCATAGTGAACTTTATATAACTCCTATATTAGCAGTTCGTCTTCTTAACTTTCTTGGCGCTAGCGCACTATACCTAAACTAATCTAATAAATAGAAGAATAAATTATATATTAAACTATCCTATCTTTAATATATTTTAATTATTCTTAAGTCAATTAATTTATAAGGGTTTTCTCTATCCTTAATATTATTAATAAAGTATACTATAGTGCTACTTGCTTAGAATATTGCACTAGTTCTCCCTTTACTTTTAAAGGCTAGACTGTTTATAGCCCTATAAGGAAAGTCTAAATTAGACTATAAAATTAAGTGATAGTTACAGTTTATCCAACTAGTAGCATTATGCGGCAAGCACCAAGTAACAGCTACTAGAATCTGAATTATATTGCTATCTTAACCCAGTTATACCCAAGCAGGGTGCGCAATGCAAATTCCATTTAAATCAGCTAGCTTCAACCTGAACCGATCGTCGACCCTCCCAAGACAAGACATTTTCTCACCCTTTGCGTCAAAGGCTACGCTTCTCTGTGTTGTCTTTGTATACGCTTCTATCCTAGTAATATGGGCGTTGATGTTTGCTGCTGTTACTCCGGACGCGTATCCTCTAACAGCTTTAGCTTGCCTCTATACCGCCGTTACTCACAGGCGAATATACTGGAAATATCTTCGAAAGTTTTTCAATGCGGTCTGGATATTGCTCAAGTTTCTGTGCAATTTTATGATACATTACTGGGATTCCTGTAAGAAAAAGACGGCATAGGCACTCTGAATGCATCTACACTTCTGACACTACACTTCTAGCATTGGTTAATTATCTTCTTTATATCTCAACTCTGTATCCTCCTACATGTTTTAGAAGGGAGCTTTTCCTTGACACTGATGCGTCGCTTCAATGACTAGCCCATCTGGAATGATATTGTCTTGACCTAAATCACAAATGCTAATACTTTTAGATTCCCAGAGACTGTTAACTCGTGATACCCTTCATTAGCTGTCGCCAAGGACCGCTGCACCAAGTAACCCAAAAATAGAGGCCCCCGTTACGAGGGACAAAGGTACATCAGTTAAATCGGCTTGCCGACATTAGCCTAATTTCCATACGATAATGAGTTTTTACAGCTGATTCAAAACTCTCTTCCCCTGTACCCCATTTGATGCCTCGGCGTCATCAGCATCCTCCAGCTCTCCCGCCATCTTCATCTTGCGATTATCGTTCCAGTAGTACAATATCATACCAGCAATTAGTACAATGCTACCTGCATAAAGACATAAGATCTTCAGAAACCCCTTAGGGTAATATGGCGCGTCACTCTCTTGAAAGATATTCTGCCCGGCTAGTCCTCCAACGTTGGAACCTGTAACAGCCAGGGCAATGCCAATGCATCGAATCTGCGGATCGTGAGTGTTGATGCTAAACCACGCATCATTGAGCGCCTGGGCTATTGCCACACCAGAGTTAAGAAGTGTCAGAATAGCGTACTTCATCCAGACGTCGCTACTCCCAACAACAGCATATTGAACACCTGAGAACACAAGCGAATACACGCCAGACAATAAACAAATCGGGCCTCGTAGCAATGTCTTGTCGCTGACCCACGACACGAAGATTGACAAGATGCATACTCCAAAGTTATGAACGGCCGATAAGAAACTGGCGGTAGATGCAGTGAAGCCAAGATTCTTGATGATGGTAGGCGTGTAAAAGACCAACCCTCCTTTGGGAGTAATGTTGACAGCGTTGATGCTGAAATGACCCCACATTGGAAAGTTGGTTAAACAAATGCGCAGCGCAGTCATGGGACTGATTCCAGATAGCTTCACTGATTTGCGCGGATCATCTAGAATGACGCGCTTGGCAAGAATATCTCTCTCTTTGTCGGTGAAGACATTAAACTTCTTGATCCCGGCGAGTGGAAGCGTATCGGTCGTCGAGCGGGGCATGATGAAGATAAAGACGACACCAACGAGTATAGTAAAGAGACCATCGATGAGAAAAAGCCACTGCCATCGCTTCAAACCGCTTGTCTCTGGGATTCTGAAGATCAGACCGGCAAGCAGTCCACTCACGCCAGCAGAGCCGTAATTCCCAACATACACCAGCGTTGCGCGCAGTGCCATTTCTTTCCGTGTGTAGAATGACGCGATTATCGTTAGCGCAGCAGCCAGGTATCCAGCCTCCCACATTCCCAGTAGGAAACGCGTCGCGTAGAATCCGGATTTATTGTGTATAGCTGCTTGGGCTGTTGCAATTGTTCCCCAGGCAAATACCTGTATGATAAGCCAAAGGGCAGGGCCGATTCGTGACAAAACCATGTTGAATGGAATCTCAAAGATGACGACGGCTGCTAGCATGAGCTGGTTACCATAGTTGACGATGTCTTTGGTTATGCCGAGATCATCGGTGAAGCTTGTGGTCATGGCGTAGCCTACATTTCCTCTGTCGAGTTGCAGGGCGAAGAGGCCGAGCATGAGAATAGGTAAGACTGTGAAGTCAATTCTGATGCTATGTTAGTGGGCAGCAGATGATATGAGTATCGAGAGTTACTGACTTTCTTCTCAGCTTTATTTCAGCCTTTTCAGTCCAGTCGCAAATAGGTACGCGACTTTCAGACTCTGGTATTGTCGTCTTGCCCGTGGGGTTTTTGACCTGAGGGTCAGATTGAGGAGCTACAGTAGCCATCCTAAAAGACGACAGAAAATGAACTAGACTAGGACATGGCTTCTGTCTAGACGGTGAAGGGTGCTTAGGTTTTTAAAGAAAATGTCTGAAAACGTGACAAGTAAACTACCCCGCTCTTCACTGCATGATCGACGTGATCAAGATTTCAGCTTGCCTTGGATAGAGATTACAGTTGAATGGTTGGTGATCTGCAAAACTATGGTGATAAATGAGTACATCTGGCTTAGTGCAGCACACAAGCGGGTGATCAGATAACAGCACTAAGACTGTAAGTTAATCTGTCTTGGGTTTAATGGAACTTGTCAGCTAATGATAGTGCTTCTCTACCGCCTCAGACCCTCTTTCTGCCATTCTTAGGTTAGCTAAGACGGACCGGAAGCCAGGGTCAGACTAGCGAGACGATCAGTACTCTAGGGTTAGTCCATCATTTGTCATTTTCGTACTCCTACATGTCGCGATTACAATTCGATCCAATAGAAATGTGGTGTATTCGTTCACTGAATGTTGGAGATTTTTCTGAGGCGGAAAATAATAATAGAAACTTGCAATCACAGCTCTAAGAAACTGAAAGAGTGAGCCATATAGTCCTGTGAGATACCCTGATCACTGATCTGGTGATTCGCTGCAAAGGGCGTTCTGAAACCGCCTGGCTCGATGATCAATGTTTGGATACTGAAGATGCACCTGTGATGAACTAAATTTTTGAAGTTCTAGATGCTATGACGATGGTGTTTTGGATGTTCGCTTGGGAAGGTTGTGTGTGTTCTGGTCTGGCCGATAAAGAACAGGAATACAAAAATTCGCTGTATGCATAGATGAGTTCCCAAGCTTTTAGACTCAGCTTTCTAGGAAACCAACAGATACCTCATTGAGCTTAGTCAGGCGATTCCCAAGTACATTATCTGCCATGATGAATTGACCGAGTCGTTAACACGTCATCTTGGAAGTGGGTTGTGGTGAAACAATGGTTGCTATAGTACCTAGACTGACACAAGTGGAGGGTCGTCCGCTCTGAAGGATAGATTGCCGCCTTCCATCCTTGTATATAATATCTTAACCTTAACTCCGGCACTGCGGGGCTGGTCTGGTTTGGTTCATGTCCGCTTCTCATTCCAATAGCTTAACCCTGTTGATATCAGCAACTTGCATTAGTGGACTTCGGCAGTTGCATCGGTAGACATCAACAAGGATGTCAGGAAGCATGGTAGAGTTAGATAAGCCATTGGTTGGCTACGGTGCTCAGGTTCGTACATTCGGAATAGTCGACAACTCCGAACTGCACTGTTGAAGGTTTCCTCCATTTAAGGTTTAAAGATGAGCCGATTTGGAGTGGATATATCAAGCACGTCAAGACAGTATGGGAGATGGAAACCTTATTATCAGGGAGCTAACCTGCTTAAGTCCGAAGACGCGTCAACGATATCACAGTACTATAAAACTGGTCAAAGTCCAAGAACATCTCCTATTCTATCTAGTATAACAAACTACCACTCAATCATCATCAACTCTCAACCATTCCATCTTTCATCAGACATTCATCATGGCGCCTCAAGACGGTCCAGTTCCTCCCAAGACAGAGCTTGGCCGGTACAGAATCCTAGCCACCACTGCTGGCGTTCGTGTATCCCCTCTCGTTCTTGGAGCCATGTCCATTGGTGGAGCCTGGGAGTTCATGGGCATCATGAAAGAGGCCGAGTCCCACAAGCTCCTCGATAGCTACTATGACTTTGGTGGTAACTTTATCGATACTGCCAACAACTACCAAGATGAGCAATCCGAGACTCTCATCGGTGACTGGATGAAGCTCCGTGATAACCGCGACATGCTTTTCATCGCTACCAAATACACCATCAACTACCGTCGCTATCACGAGAATTCCGGCCGAGCAGTCAACTATGGCGGCAACTCGAAGAAAAGCATGTTTGTTTCCCTCGAGGCATCCTTGAAAAAGCTCCAGACTAGCTACATCGACCTCTTTTACGTTCATCTTTGGGATTGGTCAACTTCGATTCCAGAGATCATGGACTCTCTCGATGTCCTTGTGAAGCAGGGCAAGGTTCTCTATCTGGGTGTATCTGATACTCCAGCATGGGTTGTCTCTGCTGCAAATGAGTATGCTCGTGCTCATGGAAAAACACCCTTTTCCGTATACCAGGGTCGATGGAATCTTGTGGACAGGGCATTTGAGCGAGAGATTGTTCCAATGGCTAGACACTATGGAATGGCTCTCTGCCCTTGGAACGTTTTGATGGGAGGACAACTGCAGACCAAGGCTCAGAGGGAAGCACGCGCTGCAAACAGCGATGGTGGCCGAGGAGATAATCCATCTCCCGAGAGTGTGGCTATTAGCGATGCACTGGAGAAAATTGCTTCGAGTCATGGTTCTGCGACTATCCAGCAAATTGCCCTCGCTTATATCCGCAGCAAGGCTCCAAACGTTTTTCCTATTATCGGCGGACGAAAGGTCTCTCATCTCGAGGATAACATCAAGGCCCTGGATGTCGTTCTCACCAAGGAGGAAATTTCTTCCATCGATTCGATTCAGCCATTTGACCTAGGATTTCCTTTGGATATGATCGGCGATGATCCCAGGACTGGTGCCGGACGACCTCCTCTCTTCAACGCACTCCTTGGAGCTGATCTAGCCTTTACTCCCTTCCCTGACAACGGCCGTTGTATCAGTTAATTGCTTGATTAATCGTGTTCATGATCTCAATTGAGCACCGATAGCTGGGTGTACTATCTACTATTAGTTCATACCATTGCTATGGTGTCTTTATGCATCTCGACTGCCCATCTTAACCCACGGCAGAGGCCTCCTCATGTATTTAGAGCCAATCTAGTAAACGTATGAATAAAAATTTTATATAATAGGAAGAAATTCACCTAGTTGAGGATACTACTGATTGAAGCTATGTCTTGGCTAAATTAATCCTACATATAAGTATATAAATGCTAGACTTAAGTAGTATAGAGCTTAACAGCTCTACCAGACTGCTCTCCTTCAGCAAGCAGCTTCCTGTTATCCTTCTTAAGCAGAAACTTCATCAATAATGATGCAACAATACTGAGCGCAGAGAAGGCCATCATAAGTAGCATAGCCATAACATAGCGTGGCCCATCTGATGCAGGGAAGAAATAAGGGCTCCAGATGTTGCCAAGTTGCGACAGCAAATTGACGATAGCAGTCGCGCATGCTCTCTTCTCGGGCGTTTGATTCAACGAGGAGGCTGCCCAGGAATAAACTGCCGCATTGGCAGCAAAGGCGCCGGCGCAGTAGAAGAACGACGCAGCATACCTGGCAGCATTATTGAGGGTTGCCACTGAAATGATGAAGCCGATGATAGCAAAGACCATTGGGACGCTGATATGGTAACCGCGCTCGTTGAAACGATCACTTGAATAAGCCACCAAGAAGGAAGCAGCGGCACCGAACAGATACGGGGGAGCCGTGAGGACTAGTGTGATGGTACGATTGCCGAGATTCATGGAGCGAACGATACTAATGGAGAAGGAAGGTTAGCGATCTTCAAATGTAGAAAAGAAGGGTTGGGACTGACGTGGGAAAAAAGTTATTGAACCCGTATGCCGTGTGATTGGCACATAGGATGATTACCTGTGAAAGATTGGTCAACGGTTAATTCCTATTTGAGACGTGGCATAGAATAGAAACTTACGAAAATCCAGGTTCGAATATCCTTGACAGCAAGACCAAGACCATGCCAGACAGACCGGTCAGTTTCGGGCAGAGAAACGCGATCCAGGGCAATCCTTTGGATAGCTACCTGACGCTCGTGATCTGTCAACAGCCACTTTTGGCTTCCAGTTGTGGACTCTGGAAAGTCTGGAAGTAGGGTGAAGGCCAAGATGGCGGCAACAACGCTACCGGCACCCTCCAAGATGAAGAGCCACTGCCAGCCATGAAGGCCGGCGGTATCCGATAGACCCGCGAATATGCCTGCTGCAATGAGGCCGGAGAAGGCCGTAGCTATGACAAGACCCGAATAGAGGACCGCAGTGCGAAGGGCGAGCTCCTTGCGGGTATACCAGGAAGAAAGCATAAAGAAAGCCTGTCACTGCATCCGCGCATGTCAGTTCTGAACTGCGAACTTGGTCCAGGGACCCAAATCAGATTGAGTTACTTACACCTGGAAAGAATGGTGCCTCTACAACACCAAGAACAAATCGTACTGCGATCAAGCCGGAGAAGCTGGTCACTCCAGCAGTGGCAGCCGAAACACAAGACCAGACAATGACGCATGATGGTAGATATATACTCGGGCGAACTCTTGTAAGGATCATGTTGGAAGGAAGCTGCGCGAGCATGTAGCCAACATTGAGAATAGATACTGCGATGTTGAATTGATTGTTGACGAGACCGAGGTCTGCTTCAAAGTCGTCAAGACGGGCCTGCCTATGCCCGGAAAAAGGTTAGCCCAGGTCCAATTGACCAAAGAGAATGGGTAGCATCTGATGGATACTTACGCGATGTTGTTCCTGTCAAGATAGTTAAACATGTAAAGAATCCAAACCATGGGCATAAGTGTCATGTCAAGCTTGCGAACAAGACTCTTCTCGCTCTGCTTCCATTCAGGAGTTTCATAATCGACAACGCCATTTTCGGACTCTTTGTTCTTCAGGCGGTTCTCTTCATGGGACATCTTGGCATGAAGAGAAAAATGATTGTCTTGAGGAACAGAAGAGATGTTCTTCTCGGTCGACATGTTGACAATGACAATTGAGATTGAAATGTCTGTGAAGAAATAGATTGGATGAAAATTTTGATGAGATTCTCGCGCTGCTGTTAGAGAAGATGACTGTTGAAGTTAGGGATGCTTGGTTCATATACCCTTATACAAACCTTGCATGTGGTTTTCACTCTCCCACGATTTCGCATCGGCATGGGCACAAGCGTGCGGGGCCCCGGATTAGTACATCTGGGGAAGAATGTGGGGGAATTGCAGTCCGATGATGTGCGATCGGATGCCGATCGGACTACAGATGGGTGGTAGAGTGTTGACAGATCGGACTTGCAGAAGTCCGATCGGTCACTTGGCATCATTGCGACTCGGAACGCCAATCTGATGATAACGTAACCAACGTGGAATTGATTACTTATGTAACTGTAGAGTCTCTTCGATGATAGAATGGAACAAATACAACAAAGCAACAGCACTACAACACGAGTCAATCCAGAAACAACTATCTATCAACATGTCTAACGGCACCACTAACGGTCACAGCAATAGGCACAATGCCTCTTCCATCTCCAATGCTACCAAGCTTCGTCAGAGGCTGGAATCAAACGAGATACTGGTCGCACCAGGTGTTTACGAAGGTTTCAGTGCACGCATTGCACTTGAGGTGGGATTCGAGTGCTTCTACATGGTAAGACTAGCCTAGCCTTTGACCTCTTGATTGCCCCAGTTTAACTTGCAATGCAGACCGGAGCTGGTACTGTCGCATCCAAGCTTGGCCAGCCCGACCTTGGATTCGCGTCTCTTAATGATATGCGCGAACACGCCGAGATGATCGCAAACCTCGACAGATCTGTTCCTTTGATTGCTGACGCCGATACCGGCTACGGTGGCCCCAATATGGTGGCTCGAACTGTCGCGCAATACCACCGCTCTGGCGTTGCTGGCCTCCACATTGAGGATCAAATTCAGACCAAGCGATGCGGTCACCTCGGTGGCAAGGCCGTGGTCGATGTCGAGACCTTTAAACAGCGCATCGCTGCCGCTTATAATGCTCGCAAGGAACTTGGTTCTGATATCGTTATTATTGCCAGAACCGATGCTCTGCAGACCCATGGCTTCGACGAGGCTATTAGCAGGCTTTAGGCTGCTGTCAAGGCTGGCGCGGATGTTGGCTTCCTCGAAGGTATCACCACAGAGGAAGAGGCTCGAGAAGTATGCCGGATCATGGCTCCTACGCCTATGCTGCTGAACATGGTGGAGCATGGAGCGACTCCATCGTGGACACCCGCTGAAGCTGCGGATTTTGGGTTCAAACTTATCATCTTTCCTTTTGCGTCCATCGGCCCGGCCTATCAAGCTATCAAGGATGTATTTACTCAGATCAAGGAGACGGGAAGGACCGGGTTGGATAAGAAGTTTACCCCCAAGAAGCTTTTCACTATTGTGGGATTGGAACAAGCGACGGCTGTGGATAATGCTGTTGGCAGCAGCCTCTATAGCAAGGTCTAGAGTTTAAGCAACTTTGTAAAGAGCCGTTAGGCTATAGAATAGTATCAGGATATTCGCACCACAAAATCGTAGGATATGCGTTAATGCAATTACTGGGTTTTAGCATGCTTCAACACGTTATAGTGAAATTAGCGCTAGCATCACCTCGTCCCCGCCGCATCGGACATGCGAAATGTCGTCCTTAACATACCACTCAGCCCAATGTAAATTCCATGGGGATTACCGCCCCCGATGCAATCATCTAGAGGAATAGAAGATGAATCTGAATCTGGACCTGGCCGATCCGATTTCAGTGCCGATCAGGCCGATAAAATGTCCAGTCGCCGAAAAGCGTGTAATGAGTGTAAACAGCAAAAGGTGCGGATCCTCTCAACATTCCAACATTATCAACCCACTACCTGGCACTGACCATCCGCATAGCTTCGATGTGACCTCATCTCTGCACAGGTTTTGACCGAGTCGGATTCTTGTACTCGGTGCAGACGTCTCGGACTTGGCTGTAGAATTGACGATGGCTTTCGTCGGACTAGAAAACGAAGGTAAAGTCCAAGTCAGGTATGCCGAATGTTTATTCTTACCAAATCTGTAGACAATCGACGGACCTGGAAATTGAGGTACAGAGCTTGCGAGAGCAGTTGCGAGCTAGCCAGAGCAACCCATCAAACTCATCCCAGCATAACGAAACCAACTGGCCCGTTCCAGCGTCCGTTGGGACACCTGGTGCCGTGTTTAATACTTTGAACCAGACCAATACTGGTCTCAATTTCTCCCCAGTGAGGCACGAATCTTCACCAGGATCTATAAACTTCCCACCTGCCACCACCTTGGGCAGCAGCTCTGTAACTAATGATACGGACCTGTAATGTCTTACGACTCGTCCTGGCAATGACCAACCAACTCACGATCGCGCCTCATTTTTCCCGTTAGCACGGCCACGAGCACTTGGTAATATAATTCTTCAAATAGACGAGATTGATAAGTTGTTCAATATGTAAGCCCTTTCGCAGATACCCTTTGTTGCACCTTGCCAACCTTCCTTTTCCCTACCCGCTTAGGTGTATCAAGTACAACCATCCGTACCTTCCTCTCATCGACGAGGAGAAAAGTCCACACGATTATTATGAAAGATCAGAGCTGCTGTTCTGGGTAATCATGGCCGTGGCAGCAAGACGGCAGAAATCGCAACCGACCCTCCTACCCAGACTGGCTAGAAATGTAACCGACTTGTTGTGGAAAACCCTACGGTCGATGTCGTACTCCATCTCGACCATCCGTGCCCTCTGTCTCTTGTGTACTTGGCCGTTTCCCACAAGCAGCAGCACGTCAGAACCTACCTTTATGCTTGTGGGTAGCATGCTACAAATGAGTACGCAGATGGGTCTTCATTGTGCCCTTGATGCTCAAGACTTTGTCAAAGTTCCATTACAGCTCGATGTATCTGAGCGTTCCGAATGGGCACAGACTTGGGAGGCATGTAACATTGTGGCTATAAGGTTAGTCTTGGCACTGAGCAATTAAGCTTTAACCCCATACTGACCTACATTCGTTTGCATTAGTGTCAGCATTGGTTGCGGCCTACCGCTATTCTTCCAGATGTACGAGACTCCATCAGTCGAGTCCTCTGCAGCTGATTCACCTTTTTATTTGCAACTTCAAATAGAAAGGTTCAAGCTTCGTGTCTCCTCATCATTTGCGAGACCTATCCCGACAGATGCTGAAGGCGCCTTGACGCGTGAACGATCGACCATGTATAATCTACTGAATTCGGATCTGGATGAGCTTGAGAAGCGACTTTCTGGGTCCTGTGGTAAGTACTAAATCTATCTTCTACAAATATTCGCATTTTCTCATCGTCCTGCCAAGACATCGAGACTTGGTATTGCATGGCTGCAAGACTGCATCTTCAGGCCTTCTACCTTTTCGACCATTCTGCAATGGAGGGTTACAAAAACCGAACTGTAGCACTCTTCTCCACAGCCTACAATCTCATGGACCTTAGCCAACGGCTTAATGAACGACCCCAAGGATTCTTTGACTATTACCCTTTCTTCTGTTACCAGACATATGTCAACGCTGCATTCGTTCTGCTTAAGATCCTTACAAATGGATTTTTCAACACCATCATAGATATTCAAGGTGGCAAACAACTTCTGGAGTCTGCTATTACTGCACTTCGACAGATGAGTGTTGTGAACAACGATCTACCAGCTCGGCTAGGTGACATCATTGGCTTCTTTTGCGCTCTTCCTGATCCTGCCGTTGTCGGGGGTGTTACAGTCACAGATTTACAGTTGAAACAAGTCAGAAATAGACTTAGTATGAGCGTGGTTTACGATTGCTTGTGGACATGGAGAAGGCATTTTCGAACTCATCAGCCGGATACTGATTAAAGCAACGATATACAAGATAAGTACCATTTTAACCTTGTCCTCCAGTATGCTAACATGATAAGGTACGACCTTTACTATATTCCAACGGAATGCAACCTACATTAGGTATAAGTTCCTTTCAGGGTGTAAATAACTGCTTGGATATAGACTTTCTTCTATAGTTTACATCTTGTTGTGTTACACTATGAGCTACATTGTACCGAGTCCAATGCGAATGAGTTAGGTCGATGAACCCATTCGGGCATGCAATCGTCATCGCTATTGTTGATCCATTCACCTTGAGGACTGCTGGCAATAAACCAAATCCTAGTCTCTCCACTCTCAGGAATAGTGAATTGGAACAGTGCGTCAATCCATGTCTTTGTCTGAGACGCACTCGTAGGGTATCTATTTCCGATCCTATCATCATCTTGGTAAACGCGGACATATGGAACTAAGCTACCCCCGTTGTTTTGGCGAATCGAGTAGTACTGATCCCACTTCCATCTATAGGAACAGTAGAAGCGGGTGCCTGGGCAAGCTTTGACATCCTCATAAATCCACATGCCCTTGTCGAAGTCGAATTGACCAGTCTGGAAACGAAACGAAGGATCACCCTTATCACCAGGAACGACCCTAAAAGCGACCGGGTCTTTGCCGCCAGGGTTAGGATCCGCTTGCTATGGAGCGAATCTACCGTCATTGAACCCAATAGAGGTGTCGTAGGAGCAGGTCGGAACTGGCTTAATATCGGTGTTACAGAAGCAGCGTGTTTTATAAGTTTTGAAAGTGGTTTTATCCGGGCTGAGCTCGGTGATGGTGCCTCGATAGAGAGTGCATTGCATGTTTTTCTCGTAAAGGAATGTCATGCAGTTACTCTTCTGTATGCAAGACGTGTAGCAGTCGAGAAGAGAGGAGGATAAGCCTTGACCCAAATATCCCCAATCGTCAGAACTACTCCATACGTATCCCTTTGCGCCATATACAGAGCTCTTAAGTAAAGGCTTCTATAAGTTATACTTTTACTATAAATTAATAAATACTTATTTAATATATCTATTTAGTAAATAGTATTAATAACCTATAAAAAGAGTATTTATACTCTTTTAATACTTTAAATTAGACTGACTAAGCTTAAATTAAAATTTTATATTAGTAGCAGCAGTGCGCATATCCTTATCAGTAAGTAGTTTATATGATTTCCAGATGTGTCCATTTGGTATTAGCATCAACAGCCTCCCCATGCATAACGCCATGAACATACGCCTCACCCACTAAACTATACTGTTGACCCTCATGTCGCAGAAGCAGCGGCGTCGGACATCCAGACACAACCCAGATTTCATCACCTACGAGAGTAGTCTCAAAGACACAGGCAAAATGTCCCTGCTCCGTTACCGCTGGCCGCCGGCTGGGGAGAGTGGTGGTTAGCAACGCGCTCATAAACAACGCATTCTTCTCTACTGGGCCCAGCCAAGCCATTAGCTGCTCATATGTCCATAGCTTTTCGTCTCCATCTTCTGGGAGGAATCCAAACCTTCTGCAGCACGATGTGAGGAACGTACTTCCATGGAAGGGGCTGTGTTCCGGGTGCTTGGCTTCCAGCGCATCCATATGCCCTAGAGTCTGGAGAAAAGCCTTGACAGCGTCTGCGCCTCCAGATTCTAACGCGGCCTTCATTCGTACGATCATCAAGATGAGAACGGTATCTTGGAAATGCTTAGTCTCGGGTTGTTTGGCTGGGCGGTCGGATAAGTCTTGGTCAAATACCAATGTTCGCCAGAATGCCTCCGCGAATGGCTGGTTGGTGAAGGGGTAAGTATCATCCGCGTCGATCAACATCGCAGCGCACTGAGTGAGGTAGCCGTCAAATATGGCCTTGGCAGTCTCGCCCATGGCTTTGACGCGACCTAGGAGGAACCCGCGGGCATGCAAGACCTTGTCGTCTACACGAAAATCGACCTTATACGTGGCCGTATCCAGAGATTGGGACGTATCGAACTTGCCTAAAGACTTGAAGTTTGGCCCAGCCATCGGATTCAGTATCAATCTTGGGATATAATCGGGGACCCATGACGGTAGACCTGAGGTCTCTCGTAGAGCTAGGTCTTTGACAACACCCAGGAGGGCCAAACTCCCAGTAGCCTGCAGAATCTCCGTCGCCGCGTTGTGGAGTACAGTGACTGTATCGAGCTGATAATTGGGCTGGAGTCCCTGCGGGATGCTGTCGAGACCGTGAATTCTGGCAACGTGACTGATAATACCGCCCAGTCCGTATATAGTATCGCGACGGTCTGTACAATCGAAACCCACCAGCCACATCAGCAGCTTGAGAAGGACGATGCCGACCATACTCTCCTTCGCCTGACCAACAGCCGTAGTACCTTCCACAATTCCAGCCGTGAAGTCGACCAAAGGTAACTCATCCTTCCACTCACTGTGCTCCCCTTTGCACCACTCGCGGACTATTAGAGTTCTCTCAGCCTGGAACAAATGCGTCTTGTTTATCAACTCGGGATCTTTCCCACGCACCATGAGTAAGTTGCTGCAGGCCATAAACAGGCCACTGAGGTGCAGAAATAGGGCCGTTGACCCAATCTTGTCAAATGGAACGCTCATGTCATTGCACACAATGTCGATCTGTCCAGCGAGGGCCACTTCTTGAATTACCCACTGTCTCGCAAACCAGCGACATTCGAAGAGCGTAATCAAGGCGTCAGCCTCGTCAAAACTCAAGGGCTCAAGCCCATAGACCTCTTTCATTTCTGCCAGATAATGAGTGTGATGATACTTTTGTTCCCGGATAATGCTTTTGCTCATTGTGACTGCAACAGAGGCCATGCGTTCTACAGCCCTGAGAGCCAGCTCAATTTTAGGATAGGGCTTTCCCAGCCACACAACGACTCGACTGGCCCCTCCAAAGATTCGGTCCATGATGCTGACTTGAAGTTTGCGCTCCTGTAGACTGCTCTGATTGATGCAGAGAGCGTCAATCCAGAATGGCATCTGCGGACAGGATTGGTGAAGCTGGAAGAAGGCATCGTAGAGATTGGGCATCACAGAGAATTTGGACCCGTTGAGGAGAATAGATCGCATTTCTGTCTCCGTGTAGCGTATAGCATCGTCCCCGTATGGAGGGTTCCATGTGTAGGAGAGCGCATGGTATTCCGGCCTGGTAGGACTGGAAAACTCAAATGCTTTGAGGACAATGGAGGGAACTTGATCGGGATTGATGGTAATGGTGGCGAGACGGAGGGAATCCGTGCCAACAGACTCAGAGTAGATTCTTGGCGTCTCCATATTGTCGCGGGAACTAATTGTATGGAAGATTGACGGGATGCAGTGCTCCCTCATGTGCGGGGTATTGATTCAGCCCGGAGGGGCTATTCTCGAAAGCAGCCTCGAACTGCCCTAGGCATAGGCTAATTTCAGCCTTCCTAATATTAGGATTAACTAGCGGCTGCAATTTGCCAGTATTCTGATTGCCTAAAGCGGTAAGTCGCTGAACCCCGATACTTTGGTGTTGCTGCACCAACGCTTATCACCTTATCGAATCTTATCAGCTTATCACTCCCAATCCCAATTTCATCATCATCAACAACGCCAAACCTCCGAAACACTAAAAAACAACATCGACGTCAGCTACGCAGCACGCAACCATGTCCGTCGCCACCGTCACGTCAACAATGCGCGAAGCAGGTTGGAATGTGACATTTCACGTAGGTCACAATCCCTGGAAATTCGCCGGGCTTTTCCAAGCTCCGCGCAGCGATTTGGTGACGTTTTGCGATGTTATTGATGAGCTACGCCTTTGTTTCGAGTTCAATGTGCACGACGATGATGATTCTGAGAAGCTTTGGGATGAGCTCGCCTTTGCCCTAATCAGTCGACCGAGTTCAGAGCGACAGATCCCGAAGCTTGTTGAGGGGAATGATCGCCGTTTGGCCGTGCCCAGTCTTCCCAATCGCGCGCCCAAACAGCCTGATGTTATAAAGTATCATCTTATCCGCCATAAGTCATGTTCTTTGCCCGAAAACTCGCCACTGAAAGATCATCTTGAAGGTTTGTCGAATCAAGTCAAATACAACACGCATCGGTATGCTAATTCATCCTAAGCGAAATGCGCAGAACATATTCCCCGCCCAACCCGCCGTCGTGATCCTCGATACCTAGATCCAAAGAAAACTCCCTCCGATCCAAGATATGCAACAATGCCATTTCGAAGAAGAGCCAGACCCCGTGGCTCTCAATCTCCTCCTAAACGCCAAGCGTCAGACTTCGTCTCGCCAGTAAAAGACAGCCCCAACGACGGTCTAGATGCTGGTAGTATGATTGCACCCAGTAGCATGCAAGTCGATCTCGAGGTCGCCAAAAAGGTCATGGATGAGTTTAGACACGCGTGCGGTGTATATGCTAGTTGCTGCGCCGTCAGCGGCGAAGGCGACTCCTGGGTAATAAATCCTACTATTGGACCGGCTCTACAAGCCTGCCATATCGTTCCGCAGAACCACTATCACCTGTATCCAATTACCCAAGATCAAGAGGACGACGGAGATACGGGTTATAGTCCGCGTCGTCTTCAAGAAGCGTGGCAACGAACATGGGCTCCAGGGAATGGCATACTGTTGATGAGCCATCTTCACGAACTTTTCGACCAGCGCCTCTTCTCCATCCATCCCGAAACGCGCCGCATTCGAGCTTTCGTGCCATATAATGCCATAGCGAAGCATAACGGCGAAGAGGCAAGAATGCTTGATCATGTTGATCCGAATGCTTTACGACATCACTGGGATATGTGCGTTATGGAAAACATGACGGCTATGATGCCTCTTTTGGAGTTGCCTACAGGCGGCACAAATACTCCTTTCAGTCCGGCGAGTGAGTTACTCATGACGCCAGGATCTGCGAACGGATCTCAGCCGGAGAGAGGCCGGACTGGTGATCCGGCTAAGAGATCGAGACCAAGTTCAGGTCCAGGTCACGGGAAGGAGGCTGCGGCACAAGAGACTCTTGACGGTCAAGAAGTTGTGACATTGCAGCACGGTTCTGACGAAACAGACGCCCCCATTCCTAAGCATAGACGGCTGCATGACTGCGAAGTCCGAGAGATTCATTCGCCTGAGGAATGGATTCAGGACGACGTGATGGATAGCTATATCACCCCGTCCAACCGCAAGGTGTTTCTTGCGGACGTTAATTGGGAACTGCAAAGGTTCAAGTCCCGCAGTTCCTGTAGTTGAGCACATATAGAAACAATTGAAAGTGTCTCTTTACATAACTGTTCGCGTCTAAAACCTCTTGAAAAAGGACCTAGTCCTTCAGTCCAAAATCAATTGTTGTACCTTACAGGGGGTAGAATTAATTTTTGACCATTATTAGATGTAATCCCGGTGCATGCGCATCACCATTCGTCAGCTTGCCCCAGCGCTTTGGTTAGTAGATACCCTCTAATTTCAAGCGCTGTAAGTCGAACGCATTAACCTCCCACATTGATGGGCGATGTTGTAGGCCACTTCTGTGTAACATCAATTGGTTCACATCTTCTTCGTTGTCGCTGAGGGTCAAATAACACATTGTATTAATTTCTTGAGTTCGGGTCCCTTGTTTGTAGAGATCCTGGTATTGAAACTCACACCCGCTGTCTGAGGTTCCAAGTCTCATGTCACCACCAGCATCACCGAGATATTGGGACGCCAGGAACTCAACCACAAGAGATCCAATGCTGATAAAAATGAGGCTCCTTATTGAGTAAGACATGGGGAACTGGTCAACGACCTCAGCTTCTATTTTATGAGTGTTTATTGAAGGTTTCCTGTCGGTTGAAAACTCTGCTTCTACCTCTTTCCCCCTTTAATCGGTACTGCCCTCGAGGTATACCTCAGTCGTCATGCAGGTCGTTGTAAGTTTTTCCTCTCTTCAACTCCATCATAACCCTCTCGATTTCTGCGCGTCTCCCGCCGTTTTCATCCCGTCTTGCCCTTTTTTTTCGTCCCGTCTCGACAATACCAAATTTCCCTTCGCGATGTCTTTTTCGTCCCCTCAAGTCAAAGTCCCCGATCTCTACCGCTCCTCGCCCGCTAGCTCTATGCAGATCCGTTCTGCTTCGGGCATGTGGCCCAGTCAACTCTTTGCCGATGCCGTCCCTCGGTCCTGGAGCAAGAACGTCTTGGTGTCCCTGGCCAAGATCATCTCCTCAGCCAGCACAAAGGCTGACACCACGGTTGACGACGTGGTGGCTTGGTTCAAGGACAATGCAGAGTCATGTGATGGCCTCAACCAGGAGGCGTGCACTCAAGCCGATCGGTGGCTGAGTGAGAAATCGGCTACTCGAGGTAGCAGGAGGTTGTCTTCTCGGGCAGAGGAGAGAGAGTCTTCCTAGCAAGAAGATCCTCCCCGACATAAGTACTATCCCCTATCATTCCGTGCCGGTCCATATAGACAAGAAGCATACATGATTGTTCACATTCTGATCCTGTACTAGAAAATCCCCAGAAGCGGCCCGGTTATGCCAGCGATACAGAAGCGCCGCGCCGCGAACGGCGCTCACATGAGTACCCAGAACGAAGGGCTTCTCCCAGCCCAGACATCACCGCCCTATGTCATCACCCATTCGACTTAATAGTTCCTTTCAATTGCTGACACGACAATAGAACCGCGAAGAGCTCGTGCGCTCGAAGCACATCTCCATCCTCAGAGAGAAGTCGGCTCTTGCTGAGGATCGCCTCAATGAGGCAAAAACACTCCTGGACGAGATCGAGTCTCGCGTCGTTGATCTGCAACCACAAATCGCCAATTTAAATTCCGGCGCGCTCCAAGAGAGCATCAAGGAGACCACTGCCCGCCTCGCAACCTCCTCGGCCCTGGTCACCAAGCACCAGCGATACGTGGACGGGTACCAGGAACTGGCGCTGCCCGATGCGCCAACCTACCATGTCCAAGCCCTGGAAACGGATCAAAGCGAGCTTGACAAAGCCTCACAGGATGCTCAAGCTGCTGAGGGAGTGTTGGCGTCTGCTCAGAAGGAGCAGAGAGAGTTTAAGCGTGTTGAGGAGAAGTTGGTGATGTTGGGAGCTGAGAGAGCAACCCTGGACCAGTCTGTCCGTGACCCGAGGTTGGACAAGGAGCGGTGCGACGTTTATCTTGGGATGGTGTAGTATGGGCCTGATGGTTTGGCCACTCTGCGGGAGCAGGATATTGGTTCTTGGAAGGGGATGTTGGACCTAGTGTAGTTGTGTGTCTGCGGGCGTGTCTGGCGTTTGGGTCGTTTTCCTGGGGTGTTGACTGGATGTTAATTGGGTGGTGTTTTCCAGTCTTTTCATTAGAAATAAAGTCCTAATAAACCTCTATATTGTAGAAGCCACTCTGTCCCACTGATAGTAAACAGTAATTAGTATTTATATAATTCTGTAAAATGGCTTTAAAACATACCGATTCTAAAGCTTGTTGTATCGGGATTGAGCCAGTAAGGCGTAGAACCTCATTAAAGTACTGTCGAGTTACTTCAAAAGGCTTGCCTGTCAAATTGGGAATATACCGGCCTATGAGCTTCGTTGAACTAGCATTATCAAGTTTGATCGATCTTTGTAAACGTCTTCGAAAGGGGTCGACACCTGAACGAAGATGAGAGGAATGGAAAGGGACGTCTAGGCCCTTCAACGGAATTGACGCTTTACTTCGACTTAGCACTACTTTCGATCGGTCCTTTCTAATCTCTTTTACTGATTCTCTGATGCAGTCAGTGAGATTGAAGGAGCCATCATCGAAAAAGGACTTTGAAGCATAGTGTATACGGTCGAGAACGACACCTAGGCAGTAAAGTGCAATGGCCTAAGGTGAATGTACCAGGTTAGCACTTGACGGCTCATAGGCTTTAAAACGCATCAGAAGTCACCCAGGGAACATCTCTTACCTCTCCCGCGCAGACGTATTGAGAATCAATCACGTTGTGATTAACCACTTCGAGGAGCCACTGTCCTTCAGAAGCAATCTGGGTAACGAGCCAGCCAAGCTTCTGGCCGTCGAAATCTGATGATTTAAGTTAGCTCATCGTAAGCTATGCACCGAATGACTCGCATGCCATGATCCATACCTGTTGATACTCTCGTCGGATCTACAGCACACATGGCGTACTTGGATCGACCATGATGGTCGTACGTCACTGTAGACTGCATCACCAAACCGCGGTAAAACACAGTAGATATGAAGACTTCCAGAGGCATGATATTTCCCACTGCCATCAGAGCAGAGTATTCCCCAAGAGAATGCCCCGCGAAAGTGACATTCGATGGGATCAGCTGACGAGCCTCGAAATCTGCTATGATGGCTAGCTCCATTAACCCTAGCGCAGGCTGAGTGAACTGCGTGGAAGACAGCAATCCCGACTCAGAGGTAAACACGTATTTAGTGGTGTTTTCGTTGATAGTGGGAAACAACTTCTCCTCGATGATCTGCCCGTCTGAGGCCACACGTTCATATGTTAAAGCCATGTAATTGGAACGCACGCGACGGCCATGCACACCACCGAAATGCACCGTCAGAGATGGAGGATCATGGCACACAATGTCGGTAATTCGAAATCCTGGCCACAGTTAGTCAAAAAGTAGGACATTTGAGCTCAGGTTGGGAATATTACCATATTCATGCTGGAAGTGGTCATCAGCTGTGTCCCAAATCCGTCTAGCTGCAGCACTTTTGTCACGAAGGTCCATTCCCATGCCTTTCTTTTGACTTCCCTGGCCTGTAAATACCAATGCTGTAGGTGGCTGCTCGATCTCGTAGGTACCCACAAAGACAAGCTCTTCTGCCATGTTCTTGCGAATTTGAACCTCGACAACGCGAAGTCCTCGATGCATGGCGGTGTGTTTCATTGAGACTGCAAGTCTATCTCCTGCACAAACTTTACCTGCAAACAGTACGTGGGATTTCTTCAGCCTGCTCATTGAACTTGCACAGAGCCAGGTGTAGACAATTTGCAGAACCTCTGCGCTGATGTGCATTCCGTGAACGATAGGGCTTGAAAGACCCGCTAGGGATGCAAAGACGGGGGATACATGGATCGGGTTGGAATCGCCACTAGCGGCTGAATATGCGATAGTTTGCTCGCGTGTTGGAGCGGTGAAGGATATTTCCTGTTCCTCGAAAAGAACGAGTGGTGTTTCGAAAATAGCAGGCTGACTCGAAGATCCTGTCTGTTGACTGAGAATGTTTCCCATCAGGCTCAGATAAGCGTCATCGGGAGTTTCAAGATAACAGTTCCCGACAATCGAACCATCCAACATGGCACACCCGGTGATTTGATGGCATCGGATCTGCCCATTCTCATTGAACTGCATCAAGTCCTCTAGTTGGAAAACCACTAGTTTACCAACAAGGTCGGAGGTATCGCCAAGAGGCTGAAACCAAGACGATTGAACCAGTTGCATTGCACTTATCTCGTCTTCCAAGAGAATCTCGGAGGGCGGTAGAATAGACCTCCGGAATAAGTGATCACGATGAGTGTCATTTCCAACAAGCAAAAACCGTGTCTTTAGGTCCAAGATGCAACTCTTCCCTCTGAAAATATGTGCTTCAACTTGCACCATCTTCCCAGAGGGTTGCAAAATGACTTCGGTGACTTGAGACTTTGTGTGCAATACATCGTGGACCATAGGTGGAGAATGATCCGAGTGAAGCTTTATCTCATTTGAGACATGAAGAAGCTTCAGTATGTCTGCTTCAAGCTCGCGGCTAAAGAGGGGCTTTACCAACGCTTTCCAGGCTATGACGACGGCAAAGTCCAACGGCACCTCTGAAGTCGCCCACGACGTGGGTGGCATGGAAGTAGGTAACCTTGTACAATCGTTATACTTGCGTATAGCATCTGCCGTGACGGTGTATGGTTCACATTCGAATTTCTCATATATGGATTTATGACTGGATTCATAACTCGTTCCGAGCCAAATGCGATGATAGAAATCTCTGATCATGGCAGAACGATCACTAAGACTCTTGTTCATAGCAAGTTTCGAAAGCTGACATGACAGGTGGTGAGTGAGCGTGATGGGCGCACTCTGTAGTGTCGGGTAATGGCTGATTTGGATCGAGATCTCGTTATTTGACTGCAAGGTTAAGTCCAGTAGGTCCTGATGTGTTTCCTCTAACGGAATTTTGAAGAAGGTGAATCCTGCTCCGACACCAGTCTTTGTAGTCTCAGCAACATGAATGTCCATACTCCGTAATCCTGAGAGCGTGGTGATGAACGGGTTCGGGACAAGTCGTCTCCCATCTAGTACTCTTGGAGAGGCCAATAGGGCCTTGGCCCAATTCAGATTCTTGTCTCTAGATTGAATGACATGAACAATCCACTGTTCCAAAGTCCAAAGCCCGTGGTTAAGCGGAGGCGTGGCGTGTTCGGTATTGGATTTGGAAGATGCGACTTGGCTGCCGTGGAATAGAGAGTTATCGAAAACTGGAACGAGTTCACTCTGGCCTTGATAGTGAGTTTGCAGGATTGCTGTGACCCAGGCTGTGTGAATATTACCCAGAATCTCACCTACGGGCTCGTCGACCTTTGTAGAGTATTGTGCCGCTACAGGGCCATGCAATATACAAACACGTTGTGCGTCATGATTGGGAACCGCTGCTGTATCCTCTGACTGCCAAAGTGAATCTTTTTTGAACCATGTTTCGAAGTCTGCGTCGAGAACTGCAATGAACGGTACTGGCTTCTGCCCGCCTCGACGAAAGAGTTGCAGGAAGTATATGCTATCTTCATAGGTAATCAACTGTGCACTTGCGTCTGTAAGCGTTGCTAGAGTCGAATAAGGGTCATCCAGGTCGTCGACAAGGGTCTCCGATCGGGAATCACTAGTTCGATGTAGTCGTGACATGGTTCGAGTGAGCAGCTCTGAAAACAGTTTCTTCCATGATAGATGGACCCATCGGTGCTCAGCCGTGACATATGCGAGCTCGACAAACCGGTGGAGAACTTCGCTGTATGTCATTTCATCAAGTTCCACAGGGTCTCGAGTTGGTCCACTGCACCCGAACCAAACCCTGTGATAGTCGTGATTGAGCCGCCTAATGATTTCATCGCGACGTCTAGTAATCTCAGCCACACGTTCTTTGGGACCGAGGTAGAAGATTGTTTGGTCCAACTCGTGCCATAGCCGAACAGCACGAGTAGCAATTTTATGAATAGGCTGCCTCATCTCTGAAATGACAGAGAGAATACCGCCAGTTGGACGTGAACATGTACCACTCCATTCATCATCTGGAACACCTTCGGTTGCCACGATGAGATGCTTGGCTTCCGTGCTCGTGTGCGCTTCCTTTGCTACCATGACTCGACTGCCCAGCAGTATCCCGTCCACTGGCATTGGCGGCAGGCCCATATCGGACGCCCATTTGCCCGTGATGTAAGGCAAGGTATCGGATGGACCACCAAAACCGCTTCCAACAACCAGGACTACATTATCCTGTGCTCGGATCTTGCCATACATTGAGATCAGCGGCGCATGGAAGTCTTGGTTCGAATGGTGTCCCCCCCCACGGCCGCCTGTCCATTGAAGAATAACAGGTAGTGGTTGCAAAACCTTCGCGATCTTGAGTGTTCTCTCGATCGCTTCGGTTGACCCTGGTTTCAAGGCAATATGCTGAAGTTGTAGTCGTTCAACATATCCCTGTACAACTTCTACCGAGGGCACGCCCGCCCCAATTGACAGACCGTCGATCTGGTAGCCAGCCGCTACCAGCTTCTCAAGTTCATCGATCTGCCACCGCAGGCTAGTTGGGCTACTGTATATCACATTGCAAGTGATTCCTGTTCCAGGCTCTACCTGGTTCGTGATGGCCGTAATAGCAGCAGACAAGGAGTCGCGATCGTGAAAGCCTCCGCAGGCTAGCTCCGCGTGGAATCCCGCCTTCATGACGGCGGCGACAAAATCCCAAGACGTTGTTGTTGGCGTCATTGCCGCTACCATTATAGGGGGTTGCAGGAATAGCCTGGTGAATCGCGTGCTGACTACCAGCTTGTTTTCAGTGAAGCGTGTGAGGGTAGGCTGAAAGGAGTTTACCCAAGGCTGAGGTTTTGAGAATCGCTCAGAAGCTTTTTGACTACGGTCAAATAGATCGGGCTTGTATCCCAGCTCTGTGTTCAAGCCATTCAAAACTGTTGCATGAATAACGCGAACGCCTTGGCTAGCTTTCATGCTGTTTGCAAGTACCCCAACACCCTGTGCACCTCCAGGTCCGAAGTCCAAGATATGAGTAGCACCAGGCATATTCAAAGCAGCAGGCCAGTTGACGACTTGACAGCAAACCATTCGAATCAAATCAGGTACAAGGTTTGCTCCCTCGTTATTTCGTAAGTCTGATCCGTCGACTGTTGAGAAGACCGGCATCTTCAAATCGCATCCCCGAAGGATGATTTCCTTACAGTCCTCGATTGCTCTGGAGGCCGCTACGCTGAGGTAGCTATTGTGATATGGTGCAGCAGCTGGAAGAAACTGATAGACTATATCCAGCGCCTTCTTCTTGTGATCGAAATGTGTACAGAGTCCGCGAAGCGACATTGGATCGCCCGTTATGACATAATTGGAGTCGTTGTTCCTGAGCCCTACCTCCATTTGGACCTTTGTTCGTGGTAAACTCTTATTCAAATCTTGGATTGTCGTCGCTAATGTCTCTATGCTCAGGCCACGAACTGAAAGCATTGGGGTTGGGATTGACTTCCCTTCCGCCAAGCATGCCTCAGTTATCAATCGTGGCAGCACGTGTGGCCCGTAATATTGATGAATGCGAACCCCCATTGAGAAGCTCACCGTCATTGCTTGTAGAGATAGTTCGTGAAAGGAAGCAGGGGAATCCACGGCAGCAATAGCAGAAGCAGCTATAATGCCTTGAGAATGTCCTGTTACACCAGCTAAGAATCTCGGTATATCCTTGAAGCTGCATCCGGAATAGTGGAATGAGATTTTGAAGTGGAGAAGTTGCAGCAGCGTTATCAGAGGAAAGCTAATAGCAGAGGAGAGTAGATAGGGCCTTGATGGTATAGGTGTATCGTTGTCCTTGTCAATCCAAGCCATCAATTCCATACCCTCTGAGAAGCAATCGTTAACATCCATCTTGTCTGTCAGATGTCTGAACAATTCCGAAGCTGACCGTACCAGATCGCCAACCAAAGGTTGATAGACCTCATAAAGTTCAGCCAATTCTGCGAAATAGCCATCGCCATTCCCCTGTCCTCCAAATATCACGTAAACCGTTGACTCTCCATCGAGGCTTGATCGAACAAGGTTTGAGACCTCAACTCCAGGCTGGTCTCCCAGCATGGAATTTGCTGTAACAAAGGTCTTGATAATTCTTCGCTTCTCACTTTGAGGAATTTGCAAATGTGCAACGATCATGTGGATGTCGTTTCCAGCGAGTACTGTGTCTTCGGCGCACTGAACCAACGCACGAGTAACTTCCAAAATATCCATCCTCGTGAAAGCTTGATTGTTTGCGGGGTCGTTCACAAAGCTGATAAAAGATGACCAATAGTGCAACTGACTCACAGTCTCGTCGTGGGCGAAGCTTGCAACGTCTGTGTATGGCTGGAAGCCACAAAGAAACGCTGCTCGGAGCGTAGCGGCGGCTTCGTATACATGTTTGGCGACGCTGCGACTGAACTGTAGCTCTTGATCATACATCAAAGTTGGAGTGTTCGTGGGAATAGTTACTGAAGTTGATGATGACGGAGTGGGAGATAAAGGTTGGTCGCCATTCATGGACGATGCCTTCGATTCCATATCGCCAGGGAACATCATGCAGGTGTTTGTAGTGTATCTGAACTATGTGTCAGGTTTTCACGTAAGAGATGAACCGTGGGATCAGAAAGGCTAGGTTGTGAGATGGAATAACTATTCAAGGGATTCTGATAGGCAGTATCTAATATGGCTCTACCTCTCGCCTAATATATTCCCAGCTGTAGGAATAGGTACCATGGCTTGGTCACTTGACTTCTGAGAGTCACTATATCCGGAGTGGAACATTTTGTGCACGTGCATGAAGGATCGGGTGTGTCGACCAGTAGTGGCACGACATTACCTGCATGATGCCACAGGCGGCGTAGTTTGAGGTGGCACCACTTCAACTCTAAACTGAGAATATCACGCAAGGTATCTTTGAGTAGGGTTGAAGTTGTTGGAAGCGTACAAGCCGTATACGAAACTCCATTGAGGCCAGCAATAGAAGTTACAGTAGGGCATTGTTGTGAATTGTAATACTGCCTTATGTTTGGGATCAAGAGTAATGCTTAATGCTACGGGATATAAGCAAGTGTGTCTACATAACTAGAATAGCCTCGAACTTATACGATTATCTAGGTCTATTATATATTTAAAAAGTCAAACTAATATGACAAATAAATGTCTTTTGCATGTAGGGTAAGTACCCTCGAATAAATATCCTGTTTATCACTGTATCTACCTACTCTGCCTCTGACTGGACGACGGCGTCACAACGGCGAAACTGCAAAACAGGGCCCTGCTTAAATGCCGTGACATGATCATGCAATTGATATTCGTCAACCATGCGACGCCCATCTTCACCCTCCAGATGTCCCTGACCAATGCGGCCTTGATCACCAGGCGAACGGCGAATGTCAAACTTGACCAAAATACTGGCAACCGTTAACATGAGCTCCGCCATGGCAAACCCTTTACCAATGCAACTTCGAGGTCCAACTGAGAAGGGATTGAAAGCTGACTGAGCTAGTTTAGCATTTTGCAACCAACGATCCGGGTTGAAGACAAAAGGGTCGGGATAATACAACTCATTGTGGTGAATAGCGTAAATACAAACTCCGATGTTGCATCCTGCTTGGATAGCGTGTCCATCGACAATTTGGCCGCCGACCTGCACGCGTCGCCATAGCGCCGATGCAGCTGGTGGTGACAAGCGCATGCTTTCCTCGATGCATGCTCGAGTGAAAACACATTCGTTCAAGGCCCGACCCAACTTGACATCTTGGCTTTTCGCGAATGAACTGCGTACTTCGGCCACAGCCCGACGGTACATGTTTGGGTATTGAGTCAAGTAGAACAGCGTAGCTGCCAGAGCGGTTGAAGAAGTGTCTGTGCCTGCGACTATCAGGGTTGAGCTCTCAGCCGCTACTTCATTTTTAGTGAACCCCTGACCGGTTTCACTATCTTTGGCGGTGAGAAGGTGGCTAATAATGTCGTTCCGCTCCAGCGGCTTCGTTGTCAGACGTTCTTGTACCAAGCTTGAAATAAACTTGACAAAGGTATTGCGATGATGGATAGATGTGGGGAATAAGCGCTTGTCCAATCGCCAGATATATGCTTCGGGAGCCTGGATTAATACGCCCGTTCGAATATTTGAGCCTTCAATACTCTCAACGACATAGCGATACTCGCTGTTTCCCAGAAGGTTATATGGCTGTCCAAATACAACGTCGGCCATGATGTCAAAGGTAAGATAACTGACTAAAGTGGAATGTCAGTATATCTTGTAAACACAAAGAAACCTTGGCCGAAACTCACACCATCGGGCCATATCATAGCTTTCAGACCACTGAGCGTTCGGATCTGAATGCCCCTCAATTTTCTGACATAGTCTTTCAATGTGTTTTTTAATCGTGTCTCCGAAAGCCCTGGTTGATGAGTCTGAAAGTCCTTGGCTGAGGATCCGGCGACGCATTCCGTGAGCCTTCTTATCCACTGCCGTGAGCACGTTGGGCGCACGATGCTGCATTGCTTTATAGTAAGGTGACTTTTCAACATTAGCGCTCGAATTGTAGATATCTAGTATTCCCATTAGCGTCTGGAATAAAATAGATCGCGACAGCCAAGTCCAAACGGCGCGGTATGTCCTACTTTTGAGTCCCGTAGCAGTATTGACAAGGAGTTTGTTGTGTGAGTAACGAACAAAAGGGCCTGGTGGTAATATGTCAGGTTTCGGATTTCGCGGAATCGAGCGTTGAACAACTCACCATATTTATTATGACACCTTAGCATGTCTATGTGTAGAGAACCTCGCCAGGCATGATAGCCAGAGTGAATGTTAGATATTCTTGCAAGAAATGGGCCTGGGTATTTGGCTAGTGGGTGAAACCACAAGCGATAAACTATGGCAGCGATAACCTTGAGAGTTTGTGAGTTTTGTTACTGTTGTCAAGGGGTTTTCAGAAATCGTAATTACATAAAATGCTAATACAGCTGTTGGGATTCCAATAGAGAACAGTATTATTTTCGTTGGTGCCGCAAGGATATTGCTGTAGGAGAAGGGCGCCATTGTGTTAAGCAAACAGCTACGATGGCGTTATATTGGTCTTCACTTGGTTTGTCTAAGACAAATAATTCGCTGAAACGACAGAAGTAGGTAAGATAGGATATTGTACCTACTCTCAATTAAATTCCCAAGTTTGAACGACTGCCAATGGACGTAATCTCTATACGGATCATTAAGCGCAATGAGTCGTGTCACCAACGCGTGGCGCCACAGAGTGTACACACGCACACTATCTGTTAATAGTGGCCCATTGGGTAATCGTAACCCGGTAAACTCATGGAAAGGCTTAAGGTAGTCATGGTTTGAGTGGTGCCACCAGAAATTCCCCGCACCGGTTTATCTGGTCCCTTTTCTGCTGACATAGCACACGAATAGCTGGTGAAATTTAAATTATAAGCATCCCGTTTTAAAGTATTTTAGTCACTTTCCAAATAGAAAGTATCCTCAGTTTTACCTAAAGCTCTAGATTCTATTTGTCTTGCCTTACCAGACTTAACATATATTAAGAGTGACCAAAATGGAAGCAGAGCGTGAGCGAGAGTTATCTCAATTACTGTTAACTGAACTGTTATCGTATGTCTTAGAATCAACTCCCTCCTGAACCTAAAAGATGCAGCGTTGACGATACTCCATTAGGTATCAATTTGCAAATCCAGTGAAATGGTAGGTCGTTCTAAAATTTGGTGCGTTGAGGGTTTGCTTTGTGGAACTAATATTGTGGTAATAGGATCGAAACACAAGACGTTCTTCTGAAAGAGAAGGAAATCAATCACATGATCGAAATTGGCCCTTCTAGTACTTTGACAAACATGGCAAAGCGGACAATATCGAAGAAATACAGTGAGCACGATGCTGCTCTTCGGGAGCCGCGTTTGTTGCAATCGTTCGACGAACATGCTGCCGAAATATACTGTGAAACTATCCAAAACCGAACACAGCCACACAAGTCCTCCGCACCCCAGGAGCCTGTCCCAAAGGCTGCCCCAAAGGCTGGCACTCCTGTCCCAGTAGCCACAGCTCCGTTGCCCGAACCTGGAAGACAGGTATCTACTATGCCTATAAACGTGGAGGATGTGCCTATTCAGTCCAGAGATGTTGTTGTGGCAACAGTCGCGCAGAAGCTCCGAAAGCACTTCCTAGATATCGATTGTTCCAAATCGATAGCGCAACTTTGTGGAGGTACGAATATATAAATCCCCAACACCATTTTGAGAAATTCTTTCTGATTTCATCACTAGGTCGATCGACAATGGAGAACGAGCTTGTTGGCGACTTGTCCCTGATCTTCGACCCGTTGCCTGACAGAGCAGAAGAGATGGGAATTTCGGAACTGTCACAGATTGTATCCGGGAGTACGTCGACCACGAAGCTATTGACAGCTCATGGAAAGCTTACCGCATCCATCTTCACGCATAAGATGCCTGGGGGTTTCACAATAACGGATGCTCGAAAGCATCTGGAGGTGCAGTGGAGATTGGGAGTTGGACGACAAAATGCCATACTGTTGAGGATAGCAACAGAGGTTTTGCCCTCGCGACTCAAGACCAGGGAAGAGGCGACAATGTTGCTGGACAAAATAGCTGAAGCTTATGCTGATGAACAAGGATTAAAACTGCAGCCCATGACGGAAGTACCTATGTCAGCCCCTACGACTAGCTCTAAAACGAAGGTTATAAGCGGATGCAGCGATGTTGAACTCTACACTTCCAACGACATCTCACTCCCCGAAAGCGAAGCACTCGTCAACGCTCAGAAAATGCTCAATATTATCAAGACGGAAAATGATACATTGCAGGAAAAGATGGACCTCCTCACCACAGAATTAGGAGACGAATTCATCCAAGGAATCTTACCAGCATGGTCTCCTGCAAAAATTCGGAAATACGAATCTTGCTGGAATTGGGCTCTGCAAGATCTGTTACTGCTACTTAACAGTATCTTGCGTGGCGAAACATCGTTGGACAACTCTGTAACACGCAGCACCTGCGACATGATCGTTCGCCGTTCGAATGATCGCCTGATTGATGTCATGCGTTACATGCTGAGCAGTAACAAACTGGCTGGAGATGAACTTTTGGTCTCGATGGCCAAGAGTGTATTGGCCATGATGATAGAAGACAGTCAAAACTGGCTTTCCTGCACCCAAACATCAAGATTCTTTGGCCATGACTTGCACAACCCGATCGACGCGTACGCGCAAGAAACACCAGGCTCGGACTCGGCAGAAGTGACAGTAAAAACACGTTCACAAGGCACCTGGGAGTATGACACTTCACTCATAGACCTGTACAGATCAAGTCTGGCTTGTGTACGCGAAGACGGGTTAAGGCTCAAAGGAAAGACGGTCCTCTTAACTGGCGCCGGGCCTTCATCTATAGGACGAGAATTACTACAGCATCTCCTGGTCTCAGGGGCGCTCGTTCTCGTTGCGACAAGCCGTTTCTCTCCCACGGCTTGCCGTGAACTGCAAAGTCTTTACATGAAGTGGGGATCATCCGGCTCACAGCTCGTCGTCTGTCCATTCAACCAAGGCAGTAGAGGAGACTGTGAGAGCCTGGTTCGGTACATTTTCAGCGGCAAAGCCAAAGGAGGACTCGGATGGGACCTCGATTTCGTTATTCCTTTCGCCGCGGTGTCTGAGGAGGGGCAAATCGATGAGCTTGATTCGAAGTCGGAGAAAGCCCATCGCATCATGCTTACCAATGTGCTGCGGCTATTGGGGAGTATCAAGCAGCACAAGCAAGCCGGTCCACGGAACACGAGCCCAGCCAAGGTCTTGCTTCCTTTAAGTCCAAACCACGGTGTTTTTGGCAGAGACGGATTGTATGCCGAGTCCAAGGCTGGGCTCGAGATGCTTCTGAACAAGTGGTACTCGGAGGATTGGGCATCATATCTTGCTATTTGCGGCGTCACGATAGGATGGGTTCGTGGGACAGGGCTTATGGCTGTAAATGATGCTGTGGCTGCTGAAGTCGAGGTGAGAACTGGTGTCAAGACGTTTTCTCAGTTTGAGATGGCTCAACGCCTCGCTGCTCTCTTGGTCAACCCATTCGCTTATGAGGTCGAGATTCAGCCTGTCAAGGTTGATATATCAGGTGGCATGGCTGATGCAACTAACCTGCGATCAATCTTGTCTGATATCCGCCGAGAAATCAAGCAATATTCCGCTTCTACTCCGACTCATCAACATTTGCCATCACATCACCATGTCGACGAACCCGAAATAGGCAAGCCCCTGTCTTCCGTGTCACCAATGGCAAATCTGAAACTCAACTTTCCTCAACTGCCAGATTATGAAGACGACATTAGTCCTCTCAATACTCTTTCTGGTATGGTAGACCTGGACCGCACTGTGGTCATCACAGGTATATCCGAGGTGGGTCCATGGGGAAGCTCCCGGACCCGATGGGAGATGGAGGCATTCGGAGAGTTCTCCCTCGAAGGATGCATCGAAATGGCTTGGATTATGGGACTTATCACACACTATAATGGAAAGCTTGGAGATGACGTGGGAGGCGAGCAGTACACAGGCTGGGTGGATGCCAAAACTAAAGCTCCTGTTGCCGATGTTGACGTTAAAGCCCGATATGAGGAACAGATCATTGAGCACTCCGGTATTCGCTTGGTAGAGCCAGAGCTGGATAATGGCTACGACCCCAGAAAGAAGCAGCTGCTGCACGAGATCGTTTTGACAAGGGATCTGGCTCCGTTTGCTGCACCACCCGAACTCGCTAAGCAGTTCATGCAAGAACATGGCGAAAAGGTTGATGCCATGCCAGGAAGCATTGAAAATGAAGACTGGACTGTTCGACTGCGCAAAGGAGCCGTGATCCTTGTGCCAAAGGCACTTCGATTCGATCGTTCTGCAGCCGGTCAGATTCCTCAAGGCTGGGATGCGCGCAGATATGGTGTGCCAGACTGGGCTGTTGATCAAATCGGGAGAGAAACACTCTTTGCGCTGGTAGCTACAGCCGAGTCGCTGCTATCATCTGGCATTGTTGATCCTTATGAGCTGTATCAGTACATGCATGTCTCAGAGGTTGGCAACTGTGTCGGATCTGGCCTTGGCGGCCAACAGGCTTTGAAGAAAGCCTTCCGTTACAGATACCATGACAAACCAGTTCAAAGCGACGTGCTACAGGAGGTCTTCTCCAATACTGCAGCAGCATGGATCAATATGCTTCTTTTGTCAAGTTCTGGCCCTATTCGAACCCCAGTTGGAGCTTGTGCAACTGCGGTAGAATCGCTGGAACTAGGTTATGAGCTTATCACTGCTGGTAAGGCCAAAATCGCTCTCGTGTAAGAATTACGTCCCGATATCCAATTCACCATGGTACTGACTATATCTTCTGCAGTGGTGGCCACGATGACATGACCGAAGAAGTAGCATACGAGTTCGCCAAGATGCGCGCCACCGTCAACACAGACGAGGAAGAAGCCCGAGGTCGCATGTACAGCGAAATGTCTCGTCCAATGACAACAACACGCGACGGTTTCGTGGAATCTCAGGGTAGTGGGATTCAAGTCCTCGCTAGCGCCACGATGGCCATCAAGATGGGTCTTCCAATATACGGAATTGTCTCATGGGCGGGTACAGCAAGCGACAAAACAGGTCGAAGTGTGCCCTCTCCCGGAAAGGGGACGTTGACCAACGCACGCGAGACCCATGGCACAGACAAAAACCTTCTGTTGGATATCCACTTCCGCAAAGATCGGATTACGAGGCACCAACAGCAGATTCAGGCAGATCTGGAACAGGACTTGAAGTCTTTGGAACAACGGTTTGCTATGTCAGGGAGCATCACAAAGAGTGAAGCGGACAAGATGAGTCTCTTTCTGCATAAAGAAGCCATCGAACGCAACAAACAAGTCCTCAAGTCTCTTGGACACACCTTTTGGACCTGTCACACGGATATATCTCCTATCAGGGGTGCTCTATCGGCATGGGGTCTTTCTATTGATGATTTGGACTTTGTTTCGCTGCACGGCACATCTACCGTTCTCAACGACAAGAATGAAACTAGTGTGATTCAAAGTCAACTTTCTCATCTTGGCCGTACGCGAGGTAATCCTGCCTACTGCATCACACAGAAGTATCTGACGGGCCATTCAAAAGGTGCAGCTGGTGCTTGGATGATCAACGGTGCTCTCCAAGCTCTAAATACTGGCCTGATTCCTGGTAATCGAAATGCGGACGACATTGCCCTAGAACTAGAGGCCAATGACTTTCTGTTCTTTCCTCATCATGGCGTTCAGACAAACGGCCTTCGTGCTTTCTCCATTACATCATTTGGCTTTGGGCAGAAAGGCGCACAAGCGATCATTGTGCATCCGCGATATTTGTACGCTGCCCTTTCTGATGCTGAAGAGTTTCATCAATACAGGAGGAGGTTGCAGGTCAGACAAAGACGAGCAACAAAATTCTTCCAGAGGGGCCTTGCCACTGAGACGTTATTTATTGCCAAGGAAAAGCCTCCATATACTGAAAAGCAGGAATCTCGTGTTTTACTGAACCCTGAGGCAAGGATGGAGGGTCAACACTACAAGGATGTTTGAGATTTGTCAAATTTATGTGTTATGTGCCGAGAATATAAAAAGTTATTAAATCTTAAACAGATAACTAGCAATATTTATATTTTCCCCGTCTTATCTGTTTATAAATAACATTAGTTAAAATAGGACATTTTCTCTAAGTATATATAGGTAGTTGATTTATTATTGTAATTAGACTTTAAATAGAGTAGCCGTAGGGTTGGCAACATGACAAGGAATAGATTTGTTTATTTCATGTAAAACTATATTTGTATTAAGTAAATGCAATGTGGGCGAACTGTAGAGCTGGCCTTTTTAAGACGGTTTATCAGTAAGTAATTAAATTCCCATACACTTTGATAGTTATACAAATAGTTGATTGCAGAATACAAGCCCGATAAAAGAGATGCAAAAGATGTCCAGAACATATGTTATAGCTTATAGCTATTATGTGCCTCTAAATATTGCTTCTTTATCTCCCTCTTAACACGTAATGGCCATCTTGCAGTTAGTACTAGGATATTACAGTCTGCTCCTTATCTAATGGCAAGAGAACCGCGCTCCTTGACCTGCACAAGACAGCGTCATAATATCAACAAAGGCAGCCTTCTTGTTTGAAGACCCCATTTGTCGGGTTGGTACATCCTTAACTGGGGCCTCCCCAACTTGATGGCACCACCCAAATACATCCTCAACCCTGCAATGCATAATGTCATCCAACGAGGTTGACAACTTGCGAGCATACCGTCCTTGGTTGGTGGTTGCATCCAGATATCGAACTGTCTCGCTAGAATCTTCCAAGGTGATAGACCGAATAGAAACAACCGAAGCTGCGGTACCGACGGCAACTACCTCAGAGAATTCTGGGAGCTCGGTATACTTAATCTAGAACATGTCAACCAAGATTCCATCTGGCGTTTCAAGACCTATTTGGACTTGATAACTAACGACGGGATGTGGAACTTACTGGTCTCTTTTCCACTTTCCATCCATAATGCCTAGCAAGCTGAAGACAGCAGTCGCTTGTTGTACTGTCGATAATGCAGGGGCTACTGGGTGCCACCACTGTGACAGCCCCCTCATCAGATACTTTGATCCCCAGAAAGCCGCTAGTTGAAAATTCATCGATCTCGGTTCTGGTCTTGCTATCAAGATGTAGAGTCATGCCAAATCCATCTGCCTTGGCCTGTTCACTCCACTTGATAACAGGCGCATAGTTACCGCCAACCTTGGCGTGTCCTAGGCCATGCGGCGCGGCTCGGTCGAAGCCCATGAGAATTAAGGCATCTTGAGCTGAAAGTCCATGATATGCTGGCACGGGCTTGACGTAGACGCAGAATTTGAACTCTGAAGGAGGAACGAGCCCAATCATTTCTGATGATCCAAATGCAAATGGGCGGATGTATAGCATAGCTCGAGAGGTATGAGGCGGTATGTATGATGAGTTGCTTGTTACGGCTAGCTCAACAGAAGCTAGGAAAAGAGATTCGGGTATGTTAGGGATACTAATGGTTGAAGTTGAGTGACTCATTCTTTTGGCGTGTTTATCAGGCCTGAAAATGGACACCCTGCCCATTGGAGTTCGAAAGGCTGCGATTGTTAACTCTCATCGGTGGCTGTGATCATGAATAAGGGTTTACCTTTGAGACCCTCATAACACTGTTGTCCTAAGAGTCAACTGGGTCAATAATGTGCAGTTCAATCCTTACGAGGTGGGGGCATTGGTGCTTACCATATTGCAATCCAGGGGCTAATCCGTGAACTCGCAAATAAGGATCATTGACAAACACGGGATCACTCCATCGGCCGGTAGACATATTGTAAGTTGATTCAACATGACCCAAGCCTAGATGGAAGGTCCACATTAGTACATAACCTAAACACGGAAACATAGACAAGGTGCTCTAGTATACCTAAGTTTGTAGCAATTGAAATCTGATCCCAATCTATTTTCTCAAGATGTTAGTTTTATTCAGTCTTTGTAATGTCTCTTTTAGCTATTCAAGACTGACCTATAGATGCTGTAGGAGGGAGTATTTTTGCCATAATCGCTGGATACTAAGCTGTAGTTAATATTTTATAAGTAACGTACTAAAATATCTTACTTAGAAAAGTTTTAAAAGCTATACAGAGTATTATTAATTACCTGAGATTTATACTATATTTATCTATTATTAAAACACCTGTTATTTAAAGTGGTAACACCTGTTGTTTAGAGTGGTAACACCTTTGTAAGTGGTGCCACCTTACTACATAGAGTCTTATGATAGAGGACTGGCAGAGACTAACCTTATAAGTATTAATCCCTTGACCTTAAGTAAGTACCATTTTTAAAATAGAAAATATTATATATAGTAGTTAAGCTAAATTAATTATAGGCTTGTATAGAAATCATAGTACAGGTTCTTCTACAGACTTATATAATTAATATTATTCGTTGTACTTCAGTTGGATTTACAACATTTACAGATTTTGATTCACTTTGCTGTATTGGTCTTTCTGAAATAAATCTGATATATTGTATTTTCGGCCCAGGTCAATGTATCTCAGATATGTCCCTCAGTCGCTCGCCTCTGCTCATCCAGCCGCTTCGATTCCGCCTGCTTCTCACTCGCTAGCTGCATCAAGTCAGGGTACCATCTCTTCCCAACCCTAGGGTAAGTCGTGAGGTGGTTAACAAAGATGTTGTCCCCAATGCAATTATTGAAAAGCCCCGAGAAGAATGTCTCTGCCTCTGTAGTCGCAACCTGGTCAGGGACTAAGTCCTTGATGTGATGCGGGACGTCTACCGAGACGTCATCAATCGTAAGACGAGGATTGACAAATTGGAAGAAGGGTAAAGAGATCCGAGGGCCCAGACTCTTGCCATCGCCATCTACAAAACCCTGTGGTTTCAGAATTACTCGATGAGTTGTAGCCACGCAGACTCCACCAGTGATTACTTCCAACAACCGACCAATGTTAACTACCAACGCTCCAGGCACGGGGGGTACCGGAACCCAGTGTCCTAACTTGTTTTGAACTTCCAGGCAATTGTGAGTTCCACCCTGAAGTAAATATGTCATGAAGGCGATGTCCTTATGAGGGCCTATACCATGACTCCCATCCTCAGCGGCAGGATTCAAGGATGGTGGAAGATATCTTGTGGGTTTCAAGCGGCTAAACAGAGGCTGTCCGAGAAGCTTAGTCAGTGTGTCAAGGGGCATTTCCAATGCTTCTGCTATCAGTTTGGCGAATTCAATAGAAAAGTCTTGAAGTTGCGAATGATAAGCTTCCAAAACATCGCGGAAGCCAGGTACTGAGACTTCGTCCGGCCACTAGTTGTGAAAAATGATTGGTATCGGCCTTACTTTAGGTTGAACAAGTGCCTTTACTTACCTGGCTCGGGCCCTGTAGATGAAGATAGACAGGCTCCTCTGGCCCCAGCTCGGGAAGATTAGGACCTAACTTAAGAACAACATCAGAACCTTGAAGTTAATTCACAAAGGGCATGAAGTGTACCAGAATGGACTCCAGGTAATCCGTTCCTGAGGCAGTACTCTCGCTGTTGATCCTGCTGTAGCCAAGAAAGCGTTTACTGTGTACATTTTCAATATCGAGCTTCTTTTCGGTCGGGAGGTCAAAGAACTGCGCAGATAGGCGCAAGGCATCCTGCTGCAGTTTGTGTGGTATCGGAGGATCTCTGACTTGAAAAAACCCAACTTCAACTAAAGCATCTCGGAGCTCCGCAAGGAATGCGGGTTTGGTGCTAGGAGATAGGGAAGATGGGTAGTCAAGGACAGGGATTGAAGTGAAATTGCTGGCCATGACGCATATACCAAGATAAAGAAGGAATTTAAGACACTATGCTAACGATCAGGTCGAATTAACAAGCGAGATATTGTAGGGAAGTATGCTATTAGACTTAAATATAATCATTCTTTACAGGTGGTACCACCTATGTAATAGTGATGCGATATTTACCTATCTAATCCCAACAGGATTGATTCAAGTAACACTTGTGGTGGCACCACCTAATTCTATGTTACCACTACAGTAAATGCCTCAGGGGTAACGGCAAGTTCAGTCATCAGCTCTGCATTGTTTGACTGCAGCATCGTTGGTTATGGCATGATTCCAATAGTTATGGTACGATATATCGAGGCTGGGAAGTAAGATAGATAGAGAAGTCTGTCATACAGGTTGTGATAGGTTTGCAGCTTCTTTCCATTTAGTATATCTCTGAGGCCCGAGGATTGGGATCGTGATGGCTTAAACGGGGAACCGTGGAGGTGTTGTACAATGGTCATTGTTACTAAAAAGAAAAGAAACAGTTGTTGGAATTGTGTTGATATGGACAGACCTGTAGTTCTTATTCTTACCAAATGGCCAGCTGCGGCAAGGTTCGGTGATCTTTTTGCTATTGTCTCCACTTGGTCCCAGAAGTCCATGATATTCAGGTAGGCCTTTCAGATTGCGGGACTTTGCTATAAAGACAGGTTGACTTCTCTACATCTTAACAATATTCTGGTCTTTATTTCGCTATGAGTTTTGTCATGGATCGTAGTATGAGTAAATCCTTTTGACGTTTTCTCTGATCCATCTCCCTTGCCCCCGTATCTGACATCAACTGTGTTCAAGCTGCCGTGGGAAAGATCAAGTCGAGCACAGCTACCTTCAATATGATAGTCGAAACAGATCACCTCACATTGAGACCTTGCGTCGTTGACGCAAGCGCTGCCAACTTACTGTTAATGGTTTGGCTGATAGGTCCGGTGCTGGCGGCAAGGAAGGTGTTTAAGACATTGACCTAGGGAGGCTCAGATGAACCCACCTTGGCAAATTCAGATTGACACCAATGCTACAGATGTCAGAATTGACTCTGACGGTGAAATAATGGAACAACATGACATTATCCTTATTGTCTATAAGCGTGATGACGAGCAAGCCCAGGTCGAGCCTAACAGGAGCGTCAAACTGGACCACCGCAATGCGGTTGCAGATAGGGTGAAGATCTAAAAGCGTATCGGTGGAAAAATAACCTTCTACCTGCCACGATCCAAGCGATTCATAGCACTAGGGTAGAGTACTGTTGTTTTGGTGTAGTGTGGCGGTGCTGGAGGCCCGACGTCAAGGTTGAGAGACCTCGAGATCTAGTTACTTTAGCATGCTGATAAATATCCTACCTATAGATAAGGGCTAAAGCATGACAGTCCCTCAAGCTTAAGAAAGACATAGTAGGGAATTAATATCTAGGCTTGAGTATTAAAATTGATATCTAGCTGTAAGTAATAAAAAATATATATTTAGTCAAAGAGTCTACAAGACTGATCTAAATATCTATGTAAAGGAATAAGCTAAAGTATATCTTAGTTACTTTTCTATAATTTGGGAATTGATATTATACTTACATAGTCATTTTCAAATATTGAAAAGCAGTTGCCTTCAATATCAATTATGGAAACAATGAAATCTTCCTTATAACTTTCCCAACCAAGCATCGGTCGATGGCAATGAGTATCGGCGCAATATCCTGCATTGTTACATCGAGCCACCAGAGAGGCAGGGTGTCTTGCACGGAGAAGAATAGTCGGGGGAGGAGGCTGTCGGTAACGAATTTCTGAGATGCGTTCTGGTTCCTGAGGCACTATCGGACTCTGGCTTTCGAAATTCGATAGACCTGTATATATGTATCGGACAGGCCAAGGCGATGGTCGCCACGTTGCAATCATTCTTTGATTATGTATCATGCAAGGACCTACGCCATTGTGGCTATTTGCATTAGAGTCTGGCCGCTTCGAGACATGTTCAATTCGCAGCTGATAGCTTGGAAACATCGTGTGGATCATTATGATTCCTTCCACGTTCAGCGGCGAAAGTTCGTTTCTCGCAATGATAAGTGCAATTTCGAGTGATATCAGACCACCTAACGACCAACCACCCAGTAATATCCCCCCCCCTGGGCTTTACAGCACGTATCAGGTCAAGGTACACCTTGGCCATCTCTGGTATGCCTCCAGGCCAGGCCTTCGCAGAATCGCAACACCGGTTACGGATTCCATAGACGTTACGATCCAGAGGATTGAGGAGGAAATATTTGGATATATCTCCGTCATCGCCGTGAATCAAGAATAGCGGCAGATTTGAAGAATGTATAGATGTCCCCTGAATGAGTATTAGGTCGGGAGAGTTTTCCATTATGTAGTTAAACTCTGAAGACAACTGGGGACATTACTTTATAAATAAATAAATAAGGGTTCAAGTAGGAATGTCAGAGAATAAATAAATAGAGAAAATGGAGATAGCTACTTTACTGTTGTTGTAATAAATGCCCAAGCGTAGACACTTTTGCTGGTCTGGTTAATGACATTGCTGAGTTAACAGCTGCTTACGTATCCTTAGCTAAGGATAAGTGGTACCACTCGCGAGAGTGCCAACAGTCAAGAAAGTGTTACCACCATGAAGACAAGTGTTCTGTAACCATATAGTAAAGATCGAAGAAGCTTTTCCATATTATTCCTTGACCCAATGTCACTAGTCTAGTTATTACAGAAGGAGGGAGGTATGTTATTCCATGCAGCGGCAGTTCCTGAGTTGAGTTAATAAGAATCGTCGACGTCGACATAAACGAAATAAATATCGGAATTTTACCTACAGCGCCAGCTTTCTCGAGTAGTCTGCATAATAGAATTCATATCCTTTCTGATTTCGGGCACCTAAAGAATTATAGTCTTGTGGGGATTGTTATTACCTGCAGCCTTTATGTTCAAGATATATACATTAATTCAATAACTAAATGGACCCAAAGACACTACAGAGTGACTATACCTATTTATCCTGCTGCGAAAACAACTCTTGAAATAGAGACACATCGCGACCAAGAAGGTCCTCTGGACTCCCCTGTTCTACTAGCTTCCCCTGACTGAAAACAAGAATAACATCAAAATCGGCAATTTGTTGCAGTCTGTGAGCGATCGAGATTACTGTACGATCTTTAAAGTCATCTCTTATGATTTTTGAGATAAGACGCTGGCTCTCCTCGTCGGCACTGTTATCGTTAACTGTCAGAAAGTTGGTCTCTTGTACCAATATAGCTAACTACTTACCTGCTGGACACTTCGTCCAAGATGACAATTGGCGACTTCTTTTGTAGAACCCGGCTTAAGCAGAACAGCTGTAGTTGACCATGAGACAATAGCCCATCTTGCATTGTTGCATCAAGGCCTCCCTTGCTGCTGATGATGTCCCATAGCTCAACACGGCGGAGATTGTCCTCGAGCTGCTTGTCCGTAAAACTGGACCGGGGGTCTAAATTCAGACGGACAGTACCATTGAAAATGAGGGCATCTTGTGGAATGCAGATGAGTCTTTCTCTCAAAGTCTTAGCTGGCACATGGGACGTATTGAGTCCATCGATAAGAATAGAACCGCTGTTGATTTTTATCATGCGCTGGAGGCAAAGAATGAGCGAGGTCTTTCCGCTGTAGAATGTTAATGACTTGTAGATAACCACCTATTCGTTTGTCTGTGAATGCTCACCTCCCTGTCCGGCCACAGATGCCCACCTTTTGTCCAGGCTGTACTGTAAAGGTAACATTACGGAGTACTGGACTGACGGATGATCTATGTTCTTATTAGAATCAACAACTTTCTATGCTAAGCGAAAGGCATGAAAAATACTGACAAGTAAGATGCGGAAAGTTCTTTCAGTTCAATTAACCCTGCTTTCGGCCAGGAGTGCGGAGGAGAAGTAACCTGTCCGAGTACATCTTCCTGTGCCGTTTCTTTTTCGAATTGCTGCACGCGGTGAACTGCTCCAATAGATGCTTCCATCATCGTCCACCATGTGAGCAATGACTGAATGCTCTGGCTAAAGGTAGTCAAGTTGACAAAAGCCAAGCCAATGTACCCAGCACCGGATGAACCTCGTAGTTTGATAGTGATTCCCATCATAAGAATTGCCATTGCTCCGATGACAAGATTGAGCACCAGAGTAAGCCATCTCTGCGCACAGTAGAGGAGGTAAAAGGGTCCCTGCGAGCAGTCGAGTCTCTCCGCGTTGATACTCTGGCACTGCGTGTGTGTACCAAATGCTCGGATTGTTGCCAAGCCTGAAAGAGTCTCTGTGAAGTGAGAGTATAACGGTGATTTGGCCTCGAGATCCAGTAGTCGCAGCTGACGCGAGGTCTTCAGATATTGTCGCTGAATGATTGCCAAGATTGCGATAATAAAGGGGAAAGTAATTGCCATCCACTTGGTACCGATAGAGAGCATGACGAATTGGACCAAGGCAGAGGTAAAGGCTTCATGCAGTTAGTATAGAGAAGATAAAACATTATTTGCAATCACGAACCGAACAAAGCTTGGACTCCTGTGAGCGGAATTTCAAGGTCCACCTTTTCCATATCTTGACTGAAGCTTGAATGAATAGTTAGTATTTCCAAAGACATTCAAAAGCTGGATCATGGGCATACTGGTTCGTGATTGTGCCTATATCGACGCTTTCAAAGTATGACATAGGTGCCCTATGTTTGTTAGTAAACAAGACACATCCACGCCCTGTAATACTTACCGTGCCACTGTTTTCAGGAGTATCCCGTGTAGGCCCTGCGCGGACCGCTGCACCATCAATACCATTACAAGCCTAATAGCGTTAGCCTCGCGTCTCCAAGTATTACCATATTTACAAACCAAGTGACGACACTGTGGGTGACAAGGGCTAGAACTGCGCAAAGTATGTACACTCCAATGTATTTGGCCAGATCCCCGTATGGGTGCTTCGCATCATACTGAGTCCACTGGTTCACCCAGATAGCTGCGTGTTATTTCACGTTAGACTAGTTGTTGCGATGAGCAGAAAAGCAAATGGGGTGATCTTACTAGGGAAGTTCTGCCAGAAGCTGTAGACTAGCGACAGGAAGAATGATAGGGCGAAGAAGCCCATGCCCGTCGACCTCAAATAGAATATCATCGAGGACAATGTGGGAACTGATTTCTGAGCAAGTTCATGCTCCTGGGATGTTTCAGCGGATTGGTTGGACTCGTGATTTGCGTCTTCTTCCTGTTTCTTTGGTCCGTTCTGCCCTCTGCTGTAAGTAGAAGCTTCAATTTCATCGTCCTGCATGTCTTTTTGCGTGTTTCTCAGTTGTGCTTCTCCTTCTTTGTTCAAATCTAGGGTATAATCCGCATATTTATTCGAGTTTCCTGTGCAATCATTGCTGGCATCAGACATACACTATACGAGCGGTAGATACGAATAACTTACCAGGCTTTCCAGTGGTACATATGACTGTTGTTCCGAGCTCGCGGAGCAAGCCACTGGAAGAGAATAGGTTACCTGAGACAGATTTCTCTGTCTTGGGGTCCAAGGCACTAAAGGTATCATCCAATAGAAGAAGTCTCCGGCGAGAATACAATGCTCTTGCTAGTGCCTAACAGAAAGGAATGACCATGTGAGTTGCGAATATTGGACAAGACTGAACCCATCAAGACTTACCACTCGCTGCCTTTGTCCACCGCTGAGAGTCCCTCCCTCATAACCAACTTTTGTTTGGTCACCAGCAGATAGCTGTGCGAGGTCCTCTGAAAGAGCACAAGCGTGTATGACCCGCTTGTACAGATCCTCGTCCCAATCCCTGCCATTCAACACACACTCTTTGACCGAGATATCGGGAAGCCATGGCGACTGCTGGCAGTATGCAATGCTTGTGGTGGAGATGTGAAATGTGTTGGCCTTGAGGGAGGCTTCGCCCAGGATGGCGTACAGGAGAGAGGACTTTCCACTGCCAACCGGTCCAGATATCACACAAAATGAGCCTTGTTCAATACAAAGATTAATTTGAGACAGAACTGCTTTCTCCTGGCCCTTCCAACGCACACTCCCGTCCCTGATGACCAAGATATAGTCAGAAGGTGCAATCTTTGGAGCAATTATCGAGATTTCTTCTGCCGAAATGGACGATGCTACTGAGTCTTGTCCTTCCGCATCGGTAGGACCAGTGATATTCTCCGACACAAGATAGTTCTCGACCCTCGCAAAGCAGCTTATTCCAGAGAATATAGCTGGAACCGATGTGAGGAAGATATAAACCGAGCTGGAGAGGATACTAAACAAGGACAAACTTGTGAAGGCATTCGACGAGGCCAGGCCAGGTTTTCCCTGTGCTTTTTGCATCAGAACGTAGATTGTGAATCCAAGAACAGGGCTGATGGTAGCTGTAGCTGTTGAGAAGACCTGGCAGCCGATGAATAGCAGCTTGGTGGCACGTGAAATATTGACCTCTTTAACACGCATGGCCTGGAGAATGGAAGTAAGCGCGTCTTCAAACCCCGACATCTTGACGCCTCTCATATTGCGCAACATATCTGTTGTTGATCCAATCCTGCGTTCAATGGCTCCAATCCATTCTTTCTGGTGAGGGTCAATCTTCATACTAAGTAAAACTGTTCCCACAATAGCGACTAAGACGAGATTAGCAGTTGCAATTCTTGTGTTGTTCTTAGAGGATTTTCTTACCTATGACAATTATCACAGGTGCCAAGGAACCCAGAGCAACCTCACGCTGGAGCAAAAATATCGCTACACCAAACTCGGCGGGTGTTGCCCAGATTTCGTGGACAAACTGCAGACCCTGTCCGATTCTTTCGACGTCTGTGCTCATCAAAGTGAGAGCAGCCGATTCCTTTGCTTCAACAAGATCCAGTGTCAAGGTTCTGTCATATATCAACGACACGAGACTAGCGCGAATCATGGTGATGAGTCGGTAGTTTTGATGTTGTGCCAATGCTGTAAATACCTTGTCTTGTTAGCTATTGGGAGCGAACCCAGTTTCAACGTATCCTGGGGTCTTTAAACATACCGCTCGGCCACCATAGACTACCAAGTAAGCACCGATCAATCCATAGCCCTCGGCATCGGAGACGGGAGTAGATGGCTCGCTAAACCATCGGATAGTGCGCTTCAGCAACAGTGGTTGGGATGTAACAAACAGAGCTGTGAACAAGCGACATAGGCCACCTCTGAGAAGGGTCATCGGATACGCTTGGAGAGATTGAAGCATCAGGGACTGGGGATCTATAAGATTAAGTTAGAAAGCTGTGTTGTACATTTGTTTCGCCCCTGACTTACTGCTTTCCCATCGTTCATAAACCTTGGGCACAGCATAGCTAGTCAGAACCTTGCGATCAACACGCGGAAGGTTTCCCATATGTAACACATGTTTGCGTCCCAGTATGAATAATGGATTGAGCCACCAGAAAAAACTGCGATTCAATATGCCCACAATCTCTTCCTTTGATCGACACGCTTCTTTTGCATTAGCAACAGCAGTTTTTGTGAGTGATTCAAAAACCAAGAGTAATATGTTAATAGGCAAAGCAGCTGTGGTTAAGATAGAGATAGCGCGCGGTTGATCCATCAACCACATAGTCCGCACTCTGGTGACATCGCAAAGCAGGATTAGAAGGGTCAATATACCGAGGAGACTAGAGGGACGCCGCGAACGGCAATGCTCAAAATATGAGAGTACGGATCCCCCCATGCACCCAACAAAAGCCAGTGCCGCCGCTGGCACAGTTCCAGCAGTTGTGAAGGCGGCGATACTAGCCCACAGAATGAGCTGGGCCAGTTTAGCAACTGCATAAAGAGTCCATAACGCCTATCACTTTAAGTTCACTATCCTTTCCAATGCAGAGCATATGGCATACCTCTTTGATTAGGCACAGCCTGTCCACGCGGATTGTCTTGGGTCTGTTCAGTAAGAATTTCAGACGAACTAGCAGCATAAGCAGGAAAAGTGACCATGGTAAAATGTCAAGAAAACATTCTTCAAAGAGCGCTGTAAAGTCAAATGCTCTAATGCTGGGATCAACACGGGGACCAATTGTATTGTCCATATTGGAGGCGTTAATAATTTGTTCTATTCAACTCAGGATCTAGCATTCTACTTCCCTCAGGATATTTTATTCACATCACACAAGACTGAGACTTGTGGCACCACCTACATACCCGCGGACGTATAGTTTTCCGGAACGTTGTAACTAGAACTAGACCCATACAATACACAGGTGGCACCACTATTTTTCTCACGTACCACTGATGCTATCAACAAGCCTTGAACTCTCACAAAAGGATATGTCTAGGGTACCACTTTCACTAACAGCTGCCAATCTTTTACTTCTTAACTGGCCAACCACCTTTAATCGAGCGCTACAAAGTGCCGGTTGGGAAATTGGACGGGCTAAAATCCATCCAATCGATTAATCTATTGGACAAACTCAAATACACACACCCACATAGGACTCGTTTAGCGTCGGCATGTTAGTTGTGCCGACTCTACCTTGCAAGGAGACGTGGCACGAGCGTAACTTTCATGGCCCCGATATCTTCCACGCGGCCTAGTCATTCAACAGCTGCTGTCATCAACAGCTAGATTTCCCAAAATAGAGCATGCCAAAGAGGATTTAACGAGCCTTGATTTTCTATCTAATCGAGGGGAAATTGGAGCGCTGTTTTGTTCAACAGAGCAGCTTTGCACGTGACTCTAGCTCGACCAATCACGGCGCAGCATTTGCTGACAGCTGCAGACAACCTCGCTACCCAAGTCAATTTCAATACCAATATGACAGAAACCACCATATTCTACAAGTCCCATAACCCTGGTGGTGAAAGCATACTCCTAATCCATGGCGGATTCTCCGACGGCAGCGAATGGGACGGTGTATGGCCCCTCCTCGCAGAGCACAATTACCATCTCCTCCTTCCTGATATGCCCTCTCACGGAAACTCAGTTGATATCCATCCATTCGAGATTGACGATACTGTCCGTCGATTAGCAGCGCTGATCAAGGCCGAAGCGCGAGGAGGTCTCGCTCATGTGGTTGGTATCAGCATTGGTGGCCACATTGCCGCAGCTTTGGCATCACAGCACCCGTCTTATGTCCTTTCCCTCATCGTATCAGGCTTCAACATATTTACGCCTAACCTATTCACGCCTGTTTTACCACTGTTTGTTTACGGAGTTCAGCGAGGTAGCGGGTTTGCGCGACAGCCATTCGCCGAATGGGACCGTTTTTGTCGGGGTCTCGGGTCTCTTGCCTTGACACAAGATGTATTTAATATCTTGATATCCTCGCGAGAGCTTCAAACGATTGAATGTCGTACGTTGGTGGTCGCTGCCACGCGGCCTGGAGTTTCGGCAGACAATATTGATCATTCTCGCCGGCTTTTCGAAACTGTAGTGGCAGGAAACGGGAGTCAAGTTGTCCAGCATTGGGGAATGCGGCACCCATGGAACGAGGAAGAGCCCAAGGTTTTCGCGGACATGGTAAAACGCTGGATTATAACCCAAGAGCTACCAGATGGGTTTGAGGTAATCCCTTGAATTATTCGAAAGAAGCGAGGCGTCTTTTATAGATCTGGTATGATGACATTGTATGTATGTATGTATGTATGTATGTATCAGCTTATCCCCTAAGAAGTATCTCTTTACTTGTAGCTTACCCTATAGTAGCTGCCAAGCACTTTATATAGGACAGTAATGCATCTAGTCTTATTAGAAGTTCCCTCCAGTAGCGTTTCTATCTAGTTTATCCAGTATATTATTAGCATAAAGGCATATTACTCTTAAAAGTGTATCCTATTAATAGGAATATATCCCTCTACACCCTAAAATCCTCTTATACAGATAGATTAAGTATTTTTCTATACCTAAAGGCAGGAGAACTATAACCACTAAGGTCGCCAGTAGCTACAACCCTAGAACTATACATTCTTAAGGAAACGCCTAACAGGGGAAAACCTCGAGGTATCTAGAACGCTGCTCTATAGATAGCAATTACCCCCTTCCACGATCTCTAGGCAAGGGCCCAGCTGTTTATTTCTAGTAGTGTCTAGTAAGATGTCTCCTTGAGGGTCACTTGTGATCCAGGCATTAGCTGAGGCTGTAGAAAGAAAGAGGTTCTCTGGGCAGTATGAGTACTGCAGAGGTCGGTGGTCATGCAGCATTTAAGCTGCAAAAGGGGTAGTAATCTATTTAAGAACTAACTAATAGTATGTAGGTATAAAGGAAAGATTTTTACAGGAGAGAATTATAATAATATTATAATAGTAAAATAATAATACAGTCTAGGGTAGTTAAAGCTCTTTAAATATAGTATTTATATTACTATATAAAGTAATTTAATCTTTTTAAATTAAGTACTTTAAATCTATATTTTATTTTAATAAGAAACTATATTTAGTATATAAAACTTATCTAACTAGCTTTAGTATCCGCCTAACTTCAGCTGTAATTAATTCTGGCTCTGTAGCTTCAATATGGTGACCACTTTTCTTCGCCTGGATAAACCGTGCACTATGCGAGAGCTGAAGGATTTCTCGCTGCAACTGCCTATCAACGCAGGCAAAGTGCTCTAAAAGCGACTCTATCTCCTCCGCTCCCTGATGCATTACAACTGATGTCTTAAATAATCGTCGGAGATCTCGTGTTATGTCTCCTCGCATTACAGTAATGGGATTTGGGCTAAGTATGTGCTTTTGTAACTGTTCTCGATCCGCAAGGGCTCTCGCGCTGGACTCCATATTTTCCAACTCGGAGATGGCTGCCGATGGCTTGTCGCTTGTATTCGTCGTAGTGCCGGACTCGTACTTCAGAATTGCCTCCACCTCTGCCTGGCTATACTGGTGATCTTGGTAAAGCCCTGTTGACACAAGACTATTCAGACCACTCAAGCTAGTGGTGAGATGGCTTGAAACTATAAGCTTTTGGTGTGTCTTCTCCTGGTTGGATTCGACAAACAACATCCCGACAACGGATTGCTTGGGGCTAGGAAGACGAGCAAGAAATTCCCGAGTAATGATAGCACCATATGAGTGAGTAATTAAGATGAAAGGCGGCTCAACACCAACGGTTTCAAACAACCTTTCCAGTTCAAACGCCATACTGGATGCTGTGCGAGGAAACACCACGGCATGTCCGCTGCGGCCTAGCCCAGCCCGATCATAGCAGTAGACACGGAGCGTCGGGCATAAGAGACGTTGAACGACAGTCCACCAGCGGGTGGTTGCAGCGGCACCACACTCTATGATAGCAACGGGCTGCTTAGGGGTTGTTCTTGGTGGGCCACGGACGGAAAGGAAGAGTTGTTGTGGTTGAGGGGCGTCGATGTTGACAGAGACTAACTCCTCGCGATAGTGGTCTAGTTCCCAGGGATTGTTCATTCTGAAAGCTGTTTGGGTAAAAACATATGTAACCAGTGCTACCTGGCAGCGTATTCTATATATCTTTAAGCTATGGGAAATGTCCAAGATCATATCAGATCTTCGTGGTGGAACCACAAAGGTGGCACCACTTGGTGGTGATAGCTTGCCTCCGCCCACATTCCTTATTCAAAGACATACTTAACACGCATGCTCTGGCCGCATAGTCGTAAAGCAACTTCGCTGAAATGTCCCAGATAATCGACGCTCTTGTTATCGGCGGCGGCCCGGCAGGGCTGGGTGCTGCCCTTGGTCTCTGCCGCCAAAACCATAGCGTGGTTCTACTCGACAGTGTCTCATATCGCAACACTATTGATACAATACCCGACAACCGGATGCATATGGTGGCGACCTGGGACCATCGACGTCCAGACGAATTCCGTGTCGCTGCACGCAAGGAGTTGCAACGGTACGAACGATTCAAGTACATGGAGGCCGAGGTTGTTTCTGTCCGACAAACCACAAGCACCCAAGGTGGAAAGCTCGAGGCTCTTTTTAACGCAAAGGCAGCTGATGGCACTGAATACGCCGCACGTAAGCTCATTCTGGCAACAGGCGTCAAAGACGCTTTTCCAAAGATTGAAGGATTTTCTGAATGTTGGGCTAAAGGAATGTATGTTTTATCTCCAAATTCCAACGAACTCTGTATAGCAAGAGAGACTAAATACAGAAGCTTCCATTGCCTATTTTGCCATGGATACGAGGATCGTAACTCCCAGTCCGTCGGAGTTCTAGCGGTTGGTGAATGTGCCGAAACATTGACTGTTGCACGTATGGCTCGCGCAGCCCATCAGTTCTCGCGATCCATCACCATATATACCAATGGCAACTCCGAACTAGGCGATCAGGTTTACCGACTTCTTGGCAAGGAAGGCTGGTGTTCAATAAACAACCTAGGAATCAAGAAGGTGTACATGCCACAAAAGACGCCTGCTTCGCCAATTACGGTGCAGGTCGAGTTATCTGATGGAACTACAAAAACAGAAGACTTTCTGGTCCATAAGCCGGCTACTGTGCAGGCTAGTGCATTATACACCCAGCTTGGACTGCAACTTACCGCTGAAGGAGATATCAAAGTCAAGGAACCCATGTTTGAAACTTCAAAGGCTGGTGTTTTTGCAGTTGGGGATTGTGCATCGCCGAATAAATTTGTTAGTTCTGCTAGTACATCGGGAGGATTTGCTGGGGCTGGGGCTGCGATGCAGTTGCAAGCTGGGTTCTAGATTAGGCATTCTTTTCAATTGAAGCATTTACAATAGCTATATCCACGCTAAAAGATGGTGACTTTGTGAGGCTACTCCTCTAGCTAAGAATATGAGTTTCAAGCCAACAAAAGGGTGTTACGTATGGCGGAAAAGTTATGTCAGGTAAAAGCTTTATTAGGCTAATTAGGCACTGCTGGCTGGTGACATCAGTTATTCTATAGTGTAAAGGAATCGGGTCAGATCAAATTGTACGGGGCGGATACCCTAGATTACTGCAGGCAGCTAATAAGACTCTATTTACAAAGCCTGTTACAGGGGATGTTTACAGAGAGGCTAGTTGTTATCACAGGGGGCTAGATTACAGTATAGCCAGCTAACTTACCACAATGCAGGGTTGGAAAATAGTATAGTAATAGTAATACTAAAAAATTTCCAACCCTACTATAATAAATATTAATATTACAGCCGCACTGCATTTACTGTTTTCGGCCTCAAAACTCGTTACATAAGAGGCAGGAAAAGTGTAATACGAACGAACGAATGTGTGTGTTAATATTAGACTTTGTATATTTCGGTGGCACCACTACCTACGTACATGGTGTTGGGGAAGCAGTGGTACGATGATACCACTGATTCGAAAGTGGGACATACTCTGCATTGGTCAATATACTCTAACAAGGCGAGCATGATGGCAGGATACTCATTAGCGATGCTATTCTCTCCATATGGAAGGAATCTGGAACAATTGTAGCAGTAGCAATAGCAGAATAATTTTGTTTTACCCTCCATTCAAATCGATAACTTTCTAGAAAATTTACAGTCAACAAACGGACCGAAGATTGAGAGCATGGCTCTTTTAAACGGAAAATCAACTTTCCCTAACGGCGACAATTCCTCAATCGAGTCGCCCAACAGGTATACAGAACACGAGATGGTATTACTACTCCCCATAGATTGAAAAAAATGTACTAAAACCCCCAATTAGCCTATCCCATCAGACTGGCAACGCTATCTGATTGATATTGACCATGCTGCCGTTTCCCTATTCGAATCGCCTAGGCCAGATGACCCAGTGGCAACTGTAAAGTCTACTCATCGTTTCGTTCTTGCGGAAGAAACGCTGCTGGTTTCTATCCCTTCTACGATCTATGCCGCATTCGCTATTATCATGAGCGAGTACTCAAACTCGCAAGACGTTCTGTTTGGCGTTCGAGCAGAGAGTCGAGTCGTGCCGTTTCGAGTGCTTGTGGACAAGAATGACCTGATCAGCAGCTTTCTGGACCAGGTGGCGTCAAAGTGGAAAATGGCCCAGAACTTTCCACCTGACATGCCTGTTCCTGCTGTCCCCAACGTGCTGGCATTTGTCGATGACAAGATGTCGGCATCGGGAAACGGACTGGTATTGGAGGAAAACGAAGCGATCAGCATGGTGATTTCTCTTGATTCGAAAGAAATCACCATTCAAGTACTCTTCAACCCAGCATGTGCTGATCTAGTCGCTGTGCAGAGATTCCTCAAACAGTTGGAAACAGTGTTTCACAAACTTTGCAAGCCATCAGCGGGACAATTGATCAATGAGGTGAAAAGCATCACTGCAGATGATATCAGGGATATGACAACCTGGAACAGCGCTTCTATGACGCCTTACACTCCTGAGTGCATACATGACGTTGTCAAACAGCACGTGCTTGCCGCACCCAACTCATGTGCAGTGCACGGATGGGACGGAGACCTTTCCTACGTTCAACTCGACGAGGAATCATCTCGTTTGGCCAATTATCTCTATCGGAAGGGAGTGCGCCCCCATGACCTGGTTCCTTTGGCATTCTATAAGTCCATCTGGTTCACCATCTGCGCTCTCGCCCTATCGAAGCTAGGCGCGGCTATTGTACCTCTTGATCCGCAATGGCCGAAGGAGCGTCAGATGTACATCATCAACGATATTGAAAGCAGTCGGATTATTACCAACATTCCAAACTCTGCGTCTGCCTATGCAGGTTTGGAGATCATTGATATCAGCCAGCTATCCCAAGCCAACGAACCCGCCACCGCCAGATACCCCGTCACTCCTGAGCATGCTATCTACGCATACTACACATCTGGCACCACCGGCCAGCCCAAGGGTTGCGTTATAGAGCATGGGGCATTTGTCTCCTCTTCGTCAAAGCGAATAAAGTTCTTGGGCCGCAACAAAGACTCTCGCGTCTTGCAAGTGACAACATATACCTTTGACGTTGCCATGGATGATATTTTCTTCACGCTAATGGCCGGTGGTTGTCTCTGCGTTCCTAGTAGGGAGGAGTGTCTCAATGACATCGCTGGGGCTGTTGAAAAGTACAACTGCAATACGCTTCACGTTGCGCCTAGCCTGGCACGGGATTTGCAGCCGAGCCAATTACCCTCGTTACGGGCTTTGATCCTGGGTGGAGAGGCAATGAGTGCAAGTACTCTTCGCACCTGGGCAGGGCATGTTGCACTCTACAACTCGTATGGTCCGACAGAGTGTTGCATTGCGTGCTGCGTGAACCTCATTCAAAGCCCTGATGAAAACCCACGCAACATCGGCCGACCAATAGACTGTTCATATTGGCTGGTCCGACCTGGCGATATCGACACCCTGGCCGCTATTGGGACTGTCGGCGAGATCCTGATTCACGGGCCTAACCTCGGTCGGGGTTACCTCAACAAACCCGAGTTGACTGCCAAGGCCTTTCCTCAGAATATTAGCTGGGCTTCGGAGGTCGGTCTGCCTGCTGAAGCACGATTCTATCGTACGGGTGATCTTGCTCGGTTCAACGCTGATGGCTCTATCTGTCTTTTGGGGCGAATCGATGACCAACTCAAGATACACGGCCAGAGAATTGAGCTAGGCGAGATTGATTATCGGCTCAGTCAATGTCTTCCAGCTGGGATAGAAGCCATTTCTGGCGTGGTCAACTTCCGAGACCGCGAGGTTGCTACGTTGGTGGCATTTATACAGACCGTCAACTCTGACTCAAACTCTGCCAACTCTTCTGGCTCCTTGGCGCTCGTTGATACCGATAATTGGGATCAGTTCCATAGGTTGAGATCTCATGTGATGGAGCAACTGTCACATAATCTGCCCTCTTACATGGTACCCTCAGTCTTTCTGCCTGTTCAGAACTTTCTCTATTTCAATCAAGGAAAGCTCAATCGACGAGGAATGTTTCAACAAGCTTCTCGATTCCGTCTTGATGATATACTCGCCATAAATACCAGTGCAGTTCACAAGGCTGATCATACATCCTCCTGGTCCGCTGAGGCTCTCGTTCTCCGCCAGCTTTGGGCATCTGCTCTTGGGCTTGAAGAGAAGAATATCCATCTCGACAGCAGCTTTGCCGACTTGGGAGGAGATTCTCTTGCGGCCATCAGGTTAGGCATCTTGTGTCGCCCATATGATATCAAACTCTCTGTTGATGACATTCATCAACAATCAACGATCCTTCTGCAGGCAGAGATAAGCGAGAAGAAGAAGAAGCAGAATAGCGAAAAGCGTGAAGTAGCCCAAGAAGCCATTCTTCCAGCAGGTCAACGCTTTGGCCTACTTGACCAAGATGTTGATGTAGGTATGCTATGCGAGCAGACGAGTGCGCAGTGCCATATTGACAGTGGTGCTATCGACGACATCTACCCGGCCAGCCCGTTGCAGGAGTCATTGATGGCACTTTCAATGGATGACAGTCCATATATCAGCCAGTTTGTATTCCGCCTTCCGGACAACCTTGACATGTACAGGTTTCGTAAGGCATGGAAAAGCACCTTCAGTGAGATTCCAATCCTTCGAACCAGGATCATCTACCTGCAAGACTTCGGTACGCTTCAGGTCGTGGTAGATGAGGACATCGAATGGACTGAGCACAAGAATATCAATCTGTCGCAGTTCTTGAAAGATGATCAAGAGAGACTCATGCAAGTTGGAGATCGCCTTATTCGATTTTCTCTTGTCCAGGAATCACCTGGGACCTCCTTCTTGGTCTGGACATGTCATCATGCTTGTCATGATGGGCGAACTGTCGATCAGACTTTAAGAGTTGTTGGGGCGAAATATCTGGATAGGCCAGTGTCGTCTCCAGTTCCTTACCATTACTATATCCAGTTCCAGCAAGACGTATATCGCAGGGACTGGCAAGAGTACTGGACACGAAGCTTGGCTGGTGCATCTGTATCGGCATTTCCAGCCCAAGATAAAGCTGTGCATCAACCTGTGACGGATGCGTCACATCAGTATTCTTTCTCGATGCCAAGGATCAGTACTGAAAGGTCCGATACGCCGGTGTTCTCTCCTTCTTCCATTCTGAGAGCAGCATGGGCTTTGATAGTGTCTCGATATGAAGAATCAGAGGATGTCACTTTCGGCACCATCGTGGGAGCGAATGCTTCTACCATAGCTGATGCAGACGCCATTGTTGGCCCTACCAACAATACCATTCCTGTCAGGGTTTTGGCATCAGAAGGCTGGACTGTGGAAGCTTTTGTGTCTCACGTCAAGCAACAATTCGAATACTCTCCATTCCAACACGTTGGGCTTGCAAACCTCAAAGATCTATCTCCAGAAATGCAAGACATAGTCAACATTCGCAATCTTTTTGTTGTGCAAAGCCATTTCGTCGGACAAACCGGAAGTGAGATGAATCTCGACAGGGTTGCTGTCTCGGCACATGAGGGCTTCAAATACCCTCTTGTTGTGGAATGTTTCCAGGAGAACGCCAGCCAAGTATTGGTCAACTTTATCTACGACTCGCATATCCTGGATCAGAGTCAGATTTCTCGATTGGCCTTGCAGCTTGAGAATACCATTAATCTCCTGGTTCACAATCCTCACAAGACTCTCAACCAAATCGAAATTCTAAGCCCTTCTGATGTCGCTCAGATCTTCGAATGGCAGGCAGACATGCCGTCACCCAGCTCGCTCTGCCTCCATCAGCAATTCTTCACCCAGGTCAAGGCGAGCCCAGACGCAATCGCGCTCTGCACCTGGGAGGGTCAATTTACTTACCTCGAGGTCCAGAACCTGGTTGACAGCCTGGCGATCTACCTTCAAGATGCTGGATTAAGACGTGGAGACCGCGTATTGTGCCAAATCGAAAAGTCGGCCTGTGCAGTCATCTCATTTCTGGCTACACTCAAGCTTGGAGGAACCTGTGTGCTTCTGGGAACGACCTGGCCTCGGATAAGATCAGAGGTCATTGCAGAAGACACCAAAGCCCAATATTTGCTGGTTTCACCAATACTGTCTAACGCCTTGATCGGTCTAGTACCTAATATTCTCGAGGTTAGCACATCATCCATCCAGAGGCTTCCGAGGCCTACACAATATGTCGACAGTGTTTATCAACCCTCGGACCTCGCCTTCATTCTCTTTACGAGCGGAAGTACGGGGACACCCAAAGGTGTTCAGCTAGCCCACTCTGGATTGGTGACCAACTTCCTCTCAATGGCCCAGCATATGCAGTATACGTCAGAAACAAGACTGTTCCAGTTTTCCGACTTCACATTTGACCTATCCATATATGACATCTTTGGAATGCTCATGATTGGAGGATGCATCTGTATGCCATCCGAGCAGGAGAGACATGAAGACTTGATGGGGTCTATGAATCGGATGAAGGTCAACACGGTCACTGCGACGCCATCTATAGCCAAGATGATCAAGCCCTCTACTGTCCCAACCTTGCGATGTATAAAATTAGGAGGGGAGGCTTTGGACTCGACTACCCTTGCTACACTTGCTGGAAGCCTTGATACCGAGAACGGTTATGGCGTCACTGAATGCAGCGTTTGGTCGACTTGCACTGACCGCCTTTCTCCAGACGCTGACCCAAGGAATGTTGGACGTGGCATCAACTGCTATACCTGGATAGTGGACACCAAGAACCCCAACCGCCTCAGACCTATTGGCGCGGTTGGAGAGCTGATTTTACAAGGTCCGGGTGTCGCACTCGGCTATATCAACAAACCAGAAGAGTCGAAGCGCGTCTTTCTTGACGCTCTGCCATGGAGCACCGATAAGGGCCGTTCCTATAGAACTGGAGATCTCGTCAAATACGCCCCCGATGGTTCTCTTATCTATGTTCAGCGTAAGGATGCGCAGCTCAAGATTCGAGGTCAAAGATTTGAATCGAGCGAAGTTGAATATCATCTACAGCAGTGCGGTCTTCCGGAAGGGAACTTCTGCGTGGACCTTGTCAAAACCCAAACAGGCCCTGTTGTTGTTGTCTTTCTCTGCATGAACAAGGAGGTAGAGATGAAAGACGCGTCTGAGTTGGGAATCGTGCCACTTGACCAACAAGATTCATCCATTGTTGATCAAATGGCCCAGGCTATGAGAATGCTGATTCCTCGACTCCCCGGCTACATGATTCCCCAGGCAGTTATTCCTGTCACCCAGATGCCCGTGTCCAACTCGGGCAAACTTGACAGGAGAGCTTTGCGTTCTTTGGCAGCTGGGATGTCCCCCAGACAGCTACGCCAGCTGCTGCGTCCCTCAGAAGACAGCATCTATCATAAAAGGACAGAATTGGAGACTGAGGCTGAACTAACAGTGGCGCTTCTTTGGTCACAAGTCCTTGCTATTGATGACTCTCATGTTTTCCACACTGATGACGATTTCTTCCAGTTGGGAGGCCATTCCATCGCTGTTATGCGTCTCATTTCGGCTGGCAGGGGTCGTGGCATGTCAATCAGCTACCGCGATGCCTTTTTACATCCCTCACTAGGTGCCATGTCTCGCCAGGCCACAGTAAGTGACGAGGAAGAACATGCTCTGCCTCGTTTGATCCAACCATTCGCTATGGCTCCCTCTGATGTAGACGGCCTTATTCAAGAATCGTCTCGTGCGTGCCAAGTCGATCCCCAAGATATTGTTGATCTATATCCCTGTACACCATTCCAAGAGTCGATGATGACTCTCTCGCTGTCAAAGCCGGGTCTATATACAGCGCAGTTTGTTTGGTCTCTTCCAGATACGATTGACCTGGCGCGTTTGAGGTCTGCGTGGGAGACTCTGGTTAGATCTGACGCGATACTGCGAACACGGCTTATCCATTCCTCGAAATACTGGCAGGTTGTTACAAGGAGAGTTATCGACTTCGCTCTTACGGACATGAGCATAGACTCCTATTTGAAGGAAGATAAAGCAAGGCCAATTCGTCTGGGAGAACCGCTAAACAGGTTGGCCATCATCCAAGACCAGACCTCTGCAACGCAGTATCTCGCTTGGACAGCTCATCACAGCACATACGACGGGCACTCCTGGTGTAGTATCCAGGATCGGCTGAGTGACTTGTACACTCAGGGTGGGAGCAAACTTCCACTGGTTCCATATAATGTCTTTGTCGACCATATCGTCAGCAATCCACTCCCTGAGACTGGCCTGAGATTTTGGAAAGATATGATGTCTGGGGCGCGTATGCCATCGTTTCCCAAGTTACCATTGAACAACGATCTCCAGTCAACGAATTCTGTCGTCACGCAGAGCGTATCACTTCCCAGCCAGACTAGCTCAGACGTCACAGTAGCATCTGCTATTCAAGGTGCATGGGCTATTTTGCTTGGGCAGTACGAAAACTCAGACGACGTTCTTTTTGCCGCGACTTTGAGTGGTCGAAATGTAGCTGTTGATGGAATCGAGAATATCGCTGGCCCAACGAGCTGCACCGTGCCGATGCGAGTCAGAACAGAGCCGGGCCAATCTACCCGCTCGTGGCTAAGAAGTGTGCAGCAAAGCTACGTCGACGCGGCGACCTACGGACAGATTGGAATGAACGCCATTAGCCTGGTGAACAAAGACGCCGAGGTGGCAAGGCATATTCGAAGCCTGCTCATCGTTCAAGCAACGACTTCCAAGACAGTATCAGGACTCGAAAGGATTGGATGCACAAAGATTGAGACAAAGGCCAAGGGCTTTCTATCATATGCGCTCGTTGTGGAGTGCAAGCCGAGTATGGAAAATAATGAAATGGAGGTCATGGTAAGTTATGACGCTAATCTGCTTGACGGACCAAGCGTCTATCGTCTAGTGTGGCAGTTGGAGTTCACTCTGCAACAGCTCTTGAGCGACAATTGCAAGACAATCCGAGATCTGTGTCTTGTAAGCCCATCGGACATGGAAACTATCTCGACCTGGAACAGAGAGCTCCCGAAGACAGTCGAAACAACTGTACACGCTCTGCTTGATCGGAGACTAAGTCAAAAACACAGCGCCACTGCCATTTCCTCATGGGATGGCGAGATGACTTACGTGGAGCTAGATAACTATTCCTCTTCACTTGCGACACATCTCATGGCGTCGGGTGTTAAGCCTGGCCAGTATATTCCTCTCTGTTTTGAAAAGACTATGTGGATGGTTGTCTCCATGTTGGCTGTGCTCAAGGCTGGAGGTGCTTGCGTTTCGCTGGACCCAAACCACCCATCTCGTCACCACCAAGTCATTCTCAGCCGTGTCTCGGCCGATATTGTTATCACCAGTCCGGCCAACAAGCACAGGTTCCCAGGTCACCGCGTTCTATCTGTCAGTGCTGCCTTGATGACGAAGATCGCCTACGAGCCCTATGTCGCACCATTGGTTAATTCTAATCAACCAGCCTTTGTCGTCTTCACTAGTGGCACAACTGGTGAGCCCAAGGGTATCATTCTTGAGCATAGAGCGTTATGTACCAGCATCCAAGCCCATGGTCAATTTATGGAGTTTGTGCCCGAGTCACGAGTCCTGCAATTCGCCTCGTATACATTTGACGTCAGCATCGCCGAGATGCTCACCACGCTCGCTTTCGGAGGATGTATATGTATTCCTTCAGACCACGCACGGCTCAACAATCTCTCTGGAGCAATCAAAACGCTCCGCGCTAATCAAGCATACCTCACGGCCTCTGTTGCTGCCTTATTGGACCCAGACACTCTCAATGGTTCTTTGAAGGTCCTGTCGGTTGGCGGCGAGCAAGTAGGCCAGGACGTGTTAACAAGATGGGGAGACCGAACCAAGCTGCTCAACATGTACGGACCTGCAGAGACGACCATATGGTGCGGTGGCAAGCACAGCGTCAAACCTGATGGCGACGCGGCAAATATCGGCTACGGAGTTGGAGCTCGTATGTGGTTGACTGATGTTAACAACGTTCAAAAACTGGCTCCAATCGGTGCCGTGGGAGAGATCGTCATAGAAGGCCCTTTGCTAGCCCGAGGCTATATCAACGGCAACAACGATGTCTTTGTTGAATCTCCCGACTGGGCCAAGGCATTCAACGTCTTTGATGGCTTCGATCAAGTGACGGGCAGGGTTTATCGCAGTGGCGATTTGGGGCGGTATCAGTCAGACGGAAGCATTGTCATCTGTGGCCGTAGGGATACACAGCTCAAGATACGTGGACAACGAGTCGAAGTCTCGCAGATCGAGGACCAGCTGCAACGTCTAGCCCCTGACTTCAAATGTGTTGTCGGCGTGCTCAGAACGAACACACCCACGCTGGTTGCTTTCATTGGACTTGAGGGACCTACTCAAGACCAGGGCCTTGCAGACAGCATGGACCTCGTCGTGCCTACGAGGGATCTGTCGGAAGAGGTGAGGGATCTGATGGGCAGCCTCGAGTCGCGACTGGCCAATATCCTCCCGCCATACTCCGTACCCGCGCACTATCTGGTGCTCAGAAACATTCCACTCATGACATCTGGAAAGACAGATCGCAAGAAGCTACAGGTTATTGCATCTGAGCACCTTGAGCACTCTGTTGACACATCAAAACCCCAAACGCTACACCAAGTGAAGAAAATACCTACGACCCAAATGGAATGGAACTTATTCGGCTTGTGGGCTCAAGTCTTGGGCATCAACAATCTGGCGTCTTTAGGCACCGATGACAACTTCTTCCGATGCGGAGGTGATTCACTCAAAGCTATGCAATTAGCTTCCTTGGCCAGCCAGCGAGGAATCACCTTGCAGGTCTCTGATCTGTTCAAACACCCCGTTCTAGCTGACCTGGCGCAAGCTATTGTACGTGACACACCAAAAGCGATAGAGACGTCGCCTGTACAAGACATCCCTGAGCCCTACTCCCTACTGCCAAAGGACACGAAAGAGCAAGTACAGGCTCAAGCAGCACTGGACTGCGATGTTTCCCTCAACTTGATTGACGATATATATCCTTGTACACCCCTTCAAGATGGGTTGTTTGCATTGTCGCAGAAGCAGCCTGGTGCTTATGTTGCTCAGTTCAAGTTCTCTGTCACGAACAGAATCAACATTCGGCGCCTTCGTCAGGCTTGGGAGGCCGTTTGTGACCAAGCACCAATACTACGATCTCGTCTAGTGTCAACACCGTCTGGTATAGTGCAAGTTGTTCTCACTGAAGACTTTTGGTGGTATGAGCAACATGATATCTATACCTCAGCCGAGTTGGAACAAGACAAGGCAGCCATCGGTGGACTGGGTCAACCTCTGCAACGGTTCCGCCTTGTTCAAGACGTCGCCAGAGGCCAGAAGACCTTGGTGTGGACGATTCATCACGCAGCCTTTGATGGATGGTCTATCCAGCGCATCCTGGAGGGTGTTCGGCTAGTGTATCAGGATCAGCCAATCCCAAATCCCGATGTGCCATTCAACGCCTTCATCCGGTACTCGAGTGGTATTGTAGAGAACCATGAGTCAAAGGAGTTCTGGCAGTCATACCTCAGTAACATAACACCTCCAACCTTTCCAGCTCTACCGTCTCCAAGTTATCAAGCTTTGGCCGATACTGTTGTTGAGTCAAAACTGTCAAACCTCAAACTTCCAGACTCATTCACTCTAACATCCATACTAAGAGCGGCCTGGGCGATCGTGGTGGGCACTTACCAAGGATCGAATGACGTGGTATTTTTGACAACCGTATTTGGACGCAATGCTCCTCTAGCAGGCATTGACAAAATTATTGGACCGACAATTACAACAATTCCGATTCGCGTCAAGCTCAACAACCCTAGTACCACGGTCGGCACGCTACTCCAAGCGATACAGGAGAGTGCTACTGAAACCATGGCTTTCGAGCAGCTGGGACTTCAATCCATTCGCAACCTCAGCGCCGACTGTAAAGCAGCCTGCATGGCTCAAAATCTTCTGGTAATCCAGACGAGCCGTGGGGAGGATACCACTGTTGCCTTTGACGGCTTCGAGAAGCTGCCAGACGAGACCAAGGGCTTCTCCACTATCCCGTTCACGCTCGAGTGCACGGCAACATCTGAAGGGGGTCTTTCCATCGAAGCATCATTTGATTCTAAGATCGTTGATCCAGTTCAGGCGAACAGAATAATCAAGACCTTTGAACATGTCACGCAGCAGATGTGTCACACACATCTCAAACTCAACCAGCTTGATTTGATCAGTAACTCGGATCATGACCTTATCGGGAACTGGAACTCGATCATGCCTTGCGCAAAGGAAGAATGTATTCATCACCAGCTTGACCGCTTAGCAGTATCGAACCCTGATGCCGAGGCTGTCTGCGCCTGGGATGGGATCTTTACATTCAAGGAACTCAATTCCCTCAGCAACCGTTACGCTGTCTATCTCCAATCCCAAGGCATACAACCTGGTAACATTGTACCATTTTGCTTTGACAAGTCGAAGTGGGTGGTTGTTGCCATGCTTGCTATCATGAAAGTCGGTGCTGCTTCCGTTACTGTTGACCCTAAGCATCCTCCTGAGCGCCGAGATGGTATACTGTCAGCAGTATCCGCATCTGCTGTGGTAACCACCTCAGGTAACACTCATCTCTTTGACCACAATGCGGTCCATGGGCTCAAAACTCTCGTACTGGATGAGGAAACGATGGACAGCATCGCCGATTCACTTCAGCCTGCAGATATCGAAAGTACACCCAACGACGCCGCTTTTGTGGTGTACACCAGTGGTAGCACTGGCACTCCGAAAGCAGTAGTTATAGAACACCGAGGCATCTGCACAGGAGCATTTCACCTAGCCAAACTTGTTCATCTAGGCCCACAAACTCGTTGCTTACAGTTTGCTGCTTTTACATTTGATCAGAGTTTTGGCGACATCTTCCATACACTTCTCCTCGGCGGATGTGTCTGCATTCCATCCGAATCAGACCGGTTGAACGACTTGGTTGGCTCTATACTTCGCCTGCGAGCAAACACCGCTATTCTTACCCCTACAGTAGCCTGTTCCATCGATCCAAGTGAGCTGGGATCTCACAAAATGGACGTGTTGACCGTTGGGGGCGAGCCTGTTACCGCTGAAGCCATTCGAACTTGGGCACCGCATGTTCGGCTATTCAACACCTACGGACCAGCAGAGTGCTCAGTAACTACTATTGGACGACCTATCAACATGCAGAATGTCACTCAGCCGGCAAATATCGGCCGAGGCTTGGGTGCATTGGTCTGGCTGACTTACCCGGATGACCCTGAGAGGCTGACGCCCATTGGTACAGTGGGTGAAATCGTCATGGAAGGACCTCAGCTTGCTCGAGGGTATCTGAATGATTCGAAAAACACCAACGCTGCATACATTACGGACCCCGCATGGTCTCACCGCTTTCCTGTGTCGGGCATGAGCACACCCCGTCGATTCTATCGTACAGGAGACCTGGGCCAGTACCAAGCTGATGGGACGATTGTCTGCCTGGGTCGACGAGACAGTCAGGTGAAACTCAGAGGACAGCGGATGGAGCTTGGCGAAGTCGAGCACCATATATCCACCTATAGCCAATCGGCTGTTGAAATTATCGCAGATGTCTTTACTCCGCCAAACGGCACAGCCACGTTGGCAGCTTGCATAAGCCTCAAAGGTTACGAGACAAAGGGCGATGAATGCCAGGTAGAGGTTGATGAGCAGGTCTTGACGAGATTCAGCGCTATGATGTCTGGTCTTGATTCCTATCTGTCACGTATGCTGCCTGCTTATATGATTCCAACACTCTACGTGCCTGTCACCCATATCCCGCTGACACCATCGGGCAAGAAAGACCGAAAGAGCGTTCGTCTTATGCTGGCACGTATTACTGTCGATCAAGTGCAAAAGATGAGAACCATTCTTGGAGAAAGCGAGCCAAGTCGGCCGCTGACCGAACGCGAGAAAGACCTACAGCAACTGTGGGCCAAGGTTCTCAAGCTCGATGGCGAAACAGTCATCAACGCCAACACCAACTTCTTCCACAGCGGAGGTGATTCTGTCCGAGCAATGGCACTCGTAGCTGCTGCGAGAAGAAAGGGCACCCACCTCACCGTGGCCGACATCTTTAGCCATCCCAAATTGTGCGATATGGCTGCCATGACGACTTCTCTGTCGCAGAAAGGTCAACCTGTTCAGTTGGCCCCGTATTCTCTTCTGCGCTCGACTCCATCTGCCGATACCTTGAGCGAAGCCTGTGGTGCCTGTGGCGTTGATCAATCTCAGATTCAAGACATGTATCCCACTACGCCATTGCAGCAGGCCCTTGTGGCACTCTCGATCAAAGACTCTGGGGCCTATGTCTCAAACTTTGTGTTTTTGCTACCATCTCATCTGGACGTTGAGCTATTTCAGCGTGCCTGGGAATGTGTATATGTCAGCAGTCATTCACTCAGAACGCGAGTCACGGATACCGTTGAAACTGGCATGGTGCAGGTGGTTGTCTCGGAAAAGGTGCGATGGAACTATGGAGACAATCTGGAGGAATTTGTTGGTCGCCAGTCACAAAAGGGATTCAAGCTGGGACAAAGCATGGCCGAGTCAGCTATTGTGAGACAGAAGGACGGCAAGACCTTTTTCATCCTCACTCTACATCACGCAATCTATGACGGTTGGTCTCTGCGACGCCTACTGGAGGCCGCTGAGCAGATCTATCACGGCCAAGCCATTCCTCGCTTCGTTATCTTCAATCGCTTTGTGGCTCATGTCTCCCGGTCAGAAGATAACCGAGCCCCGGCGTTCTGGGGCTCTTACCTCGAGGGTCTCCCAAAGACCTCATTTATTCAGCAACCAACGACAGCGTACAAGCCTACAGCCGATCACATAATTTCCCAAGACGTTAGCCTCCGGGATAACTTCACTGCGCGTTCCGGAGTCACCATCACGTCTCTGATGCGAGCTGCCTGGGCCATGGTTCTCGCAACGTACAACAGCGATAAAACACCTGATGTTGTCTTTGGCACTGTAGTGGGTGGTCGCTCGTTAGACCTCGCTGATATCGAGTATATCGATGGACCTACTATTGCCACTGTCCCATTCAGGGTCACCTTCGATCCCACGGCGCCAGTTGATATGCTTCTCCAGAGCGTTCAAACCATGTCAACGCAGATCCTGCAGCATGAGCAGTTTGGTGTGCAAAACATCAGCAAGGTGTCGGATGACGGGCGTCTGGCTTGCGACTTTGAAACTCTCCTCGTCGTACAGGATTCTGCTGAAATCAAAGCAAGCTCAGGCTTTCTTGACATGGATAACCTATATCAACGACCAGATAGACCGCCAGGTATCCCTCTAGTTGTTGAGTGCAGTCCATCAGCTGGCAATCTTCATTTAGAGATTCACTTCGATGCTAAGCTTTTGGAAGAAACTCAGGCCAAACGACTAATTCGACAACTTGCTCATGTGATCAAACAACTGGCCAACAGCGTCCCATCGTTAAGTTTATCATGCATTGACATGATGAACCCCGATGACGCGGAGGAGATCAAGGCTTGGAACAAAAAGCTTCCACCAACCTTTCACGGCTGCTTGCATGAGATGGTTCTTCAGCATTCCAAGGGTTGCCCTGATCGTATCGCGATCCAATCATGGGATGCCTCTTTCACCTATTCCGAACTCGACCATTTGTCAAGTATTCTGGCTCAATATCTCAACAGCCTTGGCGTGAGACCAGAAGACAAGGTCCCATTTTGTATGGGCAAGTCTGCATCCGCCATTGTTTCCATGCTAGCTATCCTTCGCTCTGGTGGCTGTTTTGTTCCTCTCGATATGTCCAGCCCGACCAAACGACTCAAGAACATCATTAAGCGAGTCAACGCCAAGTTTATACTTGTATCCCCCAAGACACGACCATTATTCGAAGACGTGGAGGGGCAGTTGGTGGAGGTGACCAGATCTATGATCGATGGGTTGCCCGAGCTTTCAAAGTCCCTCTACAACCCATCACCAACTCACCCAGCTTATGTCCTTTTTACGTCTGGTTCTACTGGCACGCCCAAAGGCGTTGTTGTCGAACACGGAGCTATCGCCACCAGTGTTTCTTCATTTTCCTCCTATCTAGGATTTGACACCGATGTCCGCGTTCTTCAGTTTGCACCATATGTATTCGATGTTTCCATCGGCGAAATATTTGCTTGCCTTGTGTCTGGGGGTTGTCTCTGTATCGCCTCCGAGTCAAGCTTAATGGACGACCTTCCATTGTGTATTCAACAACTGGATGTCAACTTCGCCGTTCTCACACCCACGTTTGCACGCACGTTGACGCCTTCCGAGGTTCCCTCCCTGCAAACTCTGGTCCTTGGAGGCGAGCCACTACGCAAGAGAGACGTCGAAACATGGGCCACTGCAGTCAGGCTGTTCAACGGATACGGACCAACAGAGGCCAGCGTACTGGCTATGGCCCACCGAGTGCCAGACTCGCAGTCACCTTGCAATCTCATCGGTGTCTCAGTTGGTTGCAGGAGCTGGATCGTCAGCCCCAGTGACCCTAATATTCTCTCCCCAATTGGAGCCGTGGGTGAACTCGTGCTCGAGGGCAATACTCTGGCACGAGGCTACCTGGACACAGAGTCTGCTCAAGGAGCTTTTATTGAGGACCCCAAGTTCTTAGACCGTCTGGTTCCTGAAGCAACAGGCTCTCGGGTCTATAAGACCGGTGACCTGGTACGCTACAACGCGGAAGGCATTGTCGAGTTTGTCAGCCGTAAAGACACCCAAGTCAAGTTTCATGGTCGGCGGATCGAATTAGAAGACATCGAACACAACGCTATGGAATCCATGCCCGAAGCCAAACACCTTGTCGTTGAGCTGGTTCGACCCGGTAATAGCCAACAAGAGGCTCTGGCACTGTTCTTCCATACCGACAATCAGCGAACTGCAAATGAAAAGGAGCCGATCCTTCCGATCGGGCAAGACTTGGTAGCACGACTGCGGGGCGTCAAGTCTAACTTGGCCGTGACACTCCCTTCTTACATGGTACCATCATTGTATATCCCACTCTCTACATGGCCCAGTACCAGCAATGGAAAGGTGAACAGACATCTTCTTCGCAGTCTGGTACTACACTTTACCTCAGAGGCAGCCGCTGCCTACTCTCTTCACACCGGTGACTCGTCTGCGTTATCCAGTGACGAGGAAAGCCAGCTCGCTCAGCTTTGGGCCACAACCTTGAACATCGATGCATGTACAATTGGCTCAAGCGATAGCTTTTTCCAACACGGCGGAGACTCTATTGCCGCCGTGAGACTAGTCACTCTGGCTAGAGAGCAGGGAATCGGTTTATCAGTTGATACTCTCTTGTCAAAGCCCATATTGCGTGACATGGCTATCTGTATGACCTCGGGTCAGCCAATTCGAGAAACAATCGTTAAGCCGTTCAGCCAAATACACAGTCATCAAGAGGAGGTTCTCCTAGCAGCTTCTCAGTTCGGGGTCGAACCTGCGATGATTGAGGATATATATCCCTGCTCCGCTCTGCAAAACAGCCTCATGGCCGTGTCTCTCAAGAACTCCAGCGCATACCTCTCTCAATTCGTGGTCGCTATCCCCGAAGGATTGGACATAGATGTGCTCCAAGCTGCATGGAACACTGTCTATTCCGACTCATCCATTCTTCGAACTCGCTTCTACCAGCCATCATTGCATAATATGCAGCACCCAATACTGCAGGCCGTGGTTGATGAGGAGCCAAAATGGGGAACAGAAAAGAATTTGGATGAGTTTCTTGGGAGGGACAAACAAACGCCAACAGGTTTAGGATCCCCACTCACTCGATTCACCATCGTGGTTGATAAGGCAACCCAAGAACGATTCTTTGTTCTCACTGCTCACCACGCTATCTATGATGGATGGTCTGTTGCATCAACGTTTGAGAAGGTCGACATGACTCTCAAAGGAATCGCTCTTCCAAAGTCTGTGGGCTACAATATCTTTATCCACCATGTGCAGTCACTCAACACCCAAGAGAACAAAGCATTCTGGTCTAGCACTTTGGAGGGCGCCACGCAGACCCTGTTTCCTCAACTCCCATCGCACAGCTACGAGCCTGCCACTTGCGATTCTCTCAAGCACCAATTTGCCTACCCGGCTGACCTTGCTCCTCACTCTACAGTAACCATGGCAACTATTGTTCGCGGTGCTTGGGGTTTGCTTGTTAGCAAATACTGCGACTCGCCTGATGTAGTCTTTGGTACTACTGTTAATGGTAGAATGGCGCCAATTCCCGGTATCGAAATGGTCCAGGGACCAACTATGGCTACAATTCCTTTACGAACGCGAAGCAGCACCGATCAGTCTGTCCTTTCCTATCTCGAGCAGCTACACGTCCAACAGATCGAGTCCATTCCATATGAGCAGTACGGCTTACAGAACATCAAGCATCTCTCCGAGCCTATCGCGAGAGTTTGTGAGTTCCAGAACTTGCTTGTTATCCAAAGCTCGCGTGAGAGTAGCCTCAGCGACTCTGGCTTCGCCTTTGGAACTGTCAAGAACATGGATCAAGGGTCATTTTCCATGCAAGGATTTCACAACATGGCCCTGGTCGTTGAATGCTCCATTGATTCAGAAGTCATTCATGTCACTTTGAACTTTGACTCCAACGTTATACCTAAGTCTCAAGTTCAGAGGATTGCTCACCATTTCGAACATCTGATCTTGCAGCTGCAGGCGGGTTCTACTGAACCTGATTTGAAGATGGACCAGATTGATCATGTCAGTCCTTCAGACCAAGCTGAAATCCTGGAATGGAATAGTTCCATCCCAGGCAGTGTTCTGACCTGCGTACATGAGCTATTTGAGAGCCGTGCTCGCTTGCAACCTTCAGCCCCCGCTATTTGTGCCCGAGATGGCCAGCTCACTTACTTGGAGTTACAGGCCAAGGCCACGACTTTGGCTGCCTATCTGGGCCTTCAAGGACTTGGTCGAGGAGTGCTAGTGCCATTGTTGTTTGAGAAGAGTTGCTGGGCGGTTGTGGCAATGATGGCAGTCCTCAAAGCCGGTGCTGCCAACGTCGCTCTTAATCCAGAACATCCACAGGCACGATTGGAGGACTCAATCAACGCCACCCAAGGAGAAGTTATCCTCTGCAGCCGGAAACACTTGGAGTTGGCCAGTTCCTTTGATATGCAGGTTATCGTAGTAGATGAAGATCTGTTTCATCACATTGATCTTCCAAGTTTAGCATCCTTTGATCCTTGGTCTCCCACTTACCCTGCAGGACCAGACGATCCATGCTTCGTCTTATTCACTTCTGGTACAACCGGAAAGCCCAAGGGCATTGTCATCAACCATGCAGCCATGTGCAGCAGCATCAACGGCCATTCTTCTACACTCCGCTATTCTACTGGACCTGGATCCCGCAACTTCCAATTCACAGCCTATACTTCCGATGTCAGCATAGGCGAGATCTTTACCTCGCTCGCCGTGGGCTCTTGCGTCTGTATACCCTCCGATTATGACCGCATGAATAACCTTGCTGGTTCTATGCGCGATCTAAATGTCACCTGGGCATTCCTCACGCCTAGTGTTGCTGCACTGCTCAAACCTGAAGAGGTGCCATGCTTGCGAACCTTGCTTTTTGGCGGTGAAACAGCCACGCCTGAGAATATTTCGACCTGGGCAGATTCATTGTACCTCATCAACTCTGCCGGTCCAGCTGAGTGCTGTATCTGGACGCACTGCAATCCAGGTATTTCTACTGCAGACATTGGCAGCAACTGGGGCTATAACCTGGGCTGTGCTACTTGGATTACTGATCCCAGCGATCCGTCGGTGTTGATGCCAATTGGTGTTACCGGTGAGATGTTGATTGAGGGGCCGAACCTGGCCCAGGGATATCTGAACGACCCTGAACGTACGCAGAAAGCATTCGTTGAGATCTACCTGGCCGGTAAAAAGCGACGGCTTTATAGAACCGGCGATCTTGCTCGATTCATGGCCGATGGGAAAACGCAATTTCTTGGTCGACGAGACACCCAAGTCAAACTTCGAGGTCAACGAGTCGAGATTGGTGAGATTGAGAATCAGATCCGGCGACACATTCCCGATTCGACCTTGGTGGCAGTTGAAATGGTCAGAATCGCTGGAGGAAAGTCGGCTCCTTTACTCGCTGCCTTCCATGCTCCAAAAGATCCCCGAGCTACCGACGACACCGGGGATACTCCCCAGGCAGAAGTACTGTCGGCAGCCATGGTTCAGGAACTTGGTGTGATTCTCGATGAGCTTGCTGCCAAGCTCGCAGAGACTCTGCCCCAGCACATGATCCCCACTGCGTTTATCCCTTTAACTTCAATGCCGCTCACAGCATCTGCAAAGACGGACCGCAACGTACTATCTGCCCTAGCCTCTACCATTTCTGTCGAGCAGCTCAGCTATTATGCCCTCACTTCAGCAGAAAAGCAGTTCCCTTCCAGCCGGGCCGAGCAGCAGATGGCCAAGCTGTGGCAAGAGGTTTTGAACACTGAAATCGACATTGGTATCCATGACAGCTTTTTTCGCATTGGAGGAGACTCCATTAGTGCCATGCATCTCGTTTCAAGAAGTCGCGCCGTAGGCATCTCCTTGACGGTTGAGCAGATCTTCAAGAACCCAACATTACAACACATGGCCGCAATTGCGACAACATTTACCGAGTCAATAGGTCCAACCACTGTTGAGCCATTTTCTCTCATCTCCCCAACTGTAACATTCGATATTGTTTGCTCTGAAGCACAGGAGCAGTGCCAGGTCACAGCACAGCAAATCCAAGACATCTATCCCTGTTCGGCATTGCAGGAGGGCTTGTTGGCTCTCAGTTTGAAAACTGCTGGTAGCTATCTAGCCCAGATGGTGTTCGAAATCCCAGATGAACTGGATCTGGAGCGGTTCAAAGATGCTTGGGCTCACATGGTCGCCAAAGCTGCACCAATTCTTCAAACACGGTTCTTTGAGTCTCCTTCCCAGGGACATCAGCTGATGCAGGCTGTTATCGACGCCCCTCTAGAGTGGACATACAGCGATAAATTGGACGAGTATCTCATGACCGATTCTACCAAGATCGTTCAGTTGGGACAGCCTACCTCACGATACGCCATTATTTCGAATACCCAACGCTATTTCGTTTTTACGGCTCATCACGCTGTTTATGATGGTGCTTCCCTTGGACCAATGTTTGAGGCTGTTGAAAAGATCTACAGCAAGAACCTTGTCAGCTCTTCCTCTCCATACAGCCTCTTCGTTCAGTACCTCCTCGGGATGGACTCGGACAGTTCCAAGGCCTACTGGGAGATGTCGCTACAAGGAGCCACAGCCCCTACATTCCCCCGGCTACCCTCGATTGGCTATCGACCGATGACCAACGATGCCCTGAAGCGTACGATAGCTCTTCCCGCACGCCATGACACTGAGTTTACTATGTCTTCCATTGCTCGTGCCGCATGGTCTCTTGTGGTGGCGTCTTATTCTGACACTGATGATATCGTCTTTGCATCTACTGTCGGAGGACGTACTTTACCGATCGCGGGCATAGAAAACATCATTGGACCAACTCTGGCGACTGTGCCAGTCCGAGTAACCATCGATCGAACTGCTTCCGTTAGTGACTTCCTAACCATGATACAAGAGCAATCAACATCGATGATGCCTCACGAGCAATATGGACTACAGAACATCAAGCGTATCAGCCCCTCGGTCTCGGCTGCGTCTGACCTCCACAATTTGCTTGTTATCAACACCTCGTCTGTTGAGGGTCTTGGCTCAGGCGCTTTGGGTCTGAAACAAGTCGATCTTGGAAGAGTAGATGGCTTTCACAATTTCGCTTTGAGCATCGAATGCACTGCTGAAGCTGACGCCTTGTCACTCGCCGTCAGCTTTGATAACCATGTCATTGATCCCAGACAAATTCGACGAGTGGTTAATCAGTTCGAGCACATGCTACAGCAAATATCTACATGTGCCATACATACGAGACTAGCAGACATGGATCTCACAGGTCCTGCCGACATTGCTGAAATCCACCTTTGGAATTCTCATGTTCCACCTCCACAGCAAAACTATGTGCATACTCTTGTGGAGCAACGTGTCAAGTCTCAGCCAGATTCACCAGCCGTGTGCTCCTGGGAAGGAGAACTGACATATCGCGAACTTGATGAACTCTCGTCATCATTGGCAAACCATCTTATCAGCGCCTTTGCCGTCGCTCCAGGCACTCTTATACCGATCCTGTTCGAGAAGAGCATCTGGACGGTCGTTACCATGTTGGCAGTGCTCAAGGCTGGTGGTGCCAATGTGCCAATGGATCCTGAGCAGCCCCTTGCACGACTACAAGAGCTTGCAGCAGATATCGGTGCCTCGCTAGCCATATCCAGCAGCAAATATCAGGACAAGGCACAACATGTCACAGCAAGGAGTATGTTTGTGGACCGTGAGGTCTTGGCGACAATTGAAAAGACACCGATATGCCCGACATCAACAGTGTCCTACGAAGATCCAGCATTTATCCTATTTACGTCCGGCAGCACTGGCAAGCCAAAGGCCATTCTCATCGACCATACCGCATTTACTAGCAGCATAAAGGGACATGGAGAGATCCTTCGATATCGAAAAGGCTCTCGCAACTTGCAGTTTACTGCATACGTCTCCGATGTTAGCATCGGAGAAATATTCACCTCCCTCTCAGCTGGGGCATGCGTCTGTGTCCCATCTGACTTTGAGCGCATGAATGACCTCGCCGGTTCCATAAACCGAATGCGCGTTGACTGGGCCTTTTTGACTCCAAGCGTGGCATCCCTATTGGACGCAACCAAGGTCCCCTCGCTGAAGACTCTTGTGTTTGGTGGAGAGACGGCAACACCAGAAAACATCGCCGTATGGGCCCCCCGTCTCTTCCTCATCAATAGCTTTGGGCCTGCTGAATGCTCAATCTGGACCCACTGTGACCCTGGCGTCGGCATCACGCACAATGGCTCCCATATTGGATATGCAATCGGGTGCGCAACTTGGATCGTGGACCCTAACGACTACAACAAGTTGGCTCCCATTGGAAGTATTGGTGAGCTCATTGTTGAAGGACCAAACGTCGCTAGAGGCTATCTGGACGAGGCTAAGACCAAGGAGGCATTCTTGAAAACAGCAGCCTGGATGCCTAGTGGTCGAAAGAACAGGTTATACAAGATGGGTGATCTTGTACGATATCTTCCTGACGGCAAGATTCAATTCCTTGGCAGAAAGGACTCGCAAATCAAGTTGCACGGGCAGAGGATAGAGCTAGGCGAGATCGAGCATCAGCTTCGAGTGGCGCTAGCTAAGCATGATGCTGATCGGAATGTCCAGGTTGCCGTTGAAATGGTCTCATTGAGTACTGATACTTCAACATCGTCACTTCTAACAGCTTTTGTCGATTATGAGGGAATATGTTCAGATGATGGACCTGCTCAACTCTCTTCAGGAGAGAAAGCGCAGCAATGGGCGCGACAAATGTTTAGAGTGGCTCACGAACATCTGGCTTTGACCTTACCACGTCATATGATTCCAAGCGTGTTGCTCCCCCTGACTCGTATGCCACTCAACGGTTCGGCCAAGACAGACAGAAAGGTACTCAAACAAATTGTCTCGGGAATGGATACGATGCAGCGTGCTTTATACTCTCTGGCAACGGTTGAAACGAACATCATCAAAGCTGCGACTCCGAACGAAAAGACTCTTCACCACATTTGGTCTGAGATTCTGTCTATTTCACCTGAGAGCTTTGGCGTCGAGGCAAACTTTATGAGTCTTGGCGGTGACTCTATTGCGGCGATGAAATTGATCCCCATTGCCCAAGCTGAAGGGCTATCCATCTCAGTCGAAGACCTCTTCACTCACCCAGTGCTACGTGATCTGGCCCGAGTTTCTCGCCAAAGCATCAATGAGCAGTCTCAAGACATTCCTCCGTTTTATCTTATGGAACAGGCACAGAATCAGGATGAGTTGCTTGCTGAAGCAAGCACCCACTGCAATCTGCCCCCAGATGCCATTCATGATATCTATCCCTGCACCCAAGTTCAAGAGCGGTTCATTAGTACTACTCAGATCCAGCCAGGTGCATATACGCTTCAGGATGTGTTCAAGATCTCATCAGATATGGATTTGGCTCGATTCAAGAAAGCCTGGACTAGAACCGTGGCTTCTCATGTTGCATTACGGACTCGAATCTTTTTGTCCAACGATCAACATCAACATCTACAAGTTGTCCAAAAGGCTTCTGAGACTCTTGACTGGATCCATTCAGAGAATCTTGAGGAGTATCTGAAGGCTGATAAAGCGAAAAGCATGGAATATGGAGGGCCGCTTGTCAGGTCCGCTATCGTGTCCGAAGGTATAGAAAGGCATTTTGTCGTCACCTATCACCACTCCATATACGATGCGGTCTCGCTGGGTATCATTATGAATGACTTGGAAGCTTTCTACCTGGATGATCTTTACGAGGTGAAAGAGCCCAAGTATAATGCCTTTGTCCATCATCTCACGCAAGTCAAGAGTCAAGAACTCTCTTCGCAATTCTGGCGCGACCATCTCGCTGGTGATAGATCAAGGATTACCCCTCTGTATCAACCAGTTGATGGAGCTCGCGTGGACAGCCTTCTCAGGCACACCATTGCCTTCCCTATGCACTATCAACAATCCCAACTGAGCTTGACAGTGGCTGCATTTACATACGCCGCTCTTTCACTAGTCACAGCCCGTCTGACTGGATTAAGTTCTGCTGTATTGGAACTCACCCTACTGGGGCGCAGTGTACCGGTAAAGGGCATTGAGAGAATGGTTGGAACGACCGTCACGTCAGCACCTCTACGTATCGACACCACTGCTGGTAACGACAAGCCCTGGACTGTGACGGTGGAAGATTATCTTGACTATGCGAAGCAGCGAGCTAGCAGCATTGTGTTACATGAACACACGTGCATGCCCGATCCCGAGACAAAGCATATTACATCGGCTGCGCTGCCTATCGTCGTGCATCCATCGAACCCGCACAAAGAGGCTCTGGGTACCGGGATCGGACTCCAGCGTCGCGAGATACAATCGATGGGTCAAAGCTCATCTGCTTTTTACATGGATATTGCTGCGCTTGATGGAGAAGGACTGGAGATCAATTTACCGTTTGATAGTAGGATTGTAGATCGTGGGGTGGTGATTAGACTGGTTAGTTTGTTTGAGATGGCAGTAGTGCAAATAATGCGCTTGTCTTCAGGTGGTGGATTGGATGCTTTTCTGGATGACTTGGATTGGGATTTTCCCAATCTTAGTATAGCTATTGAGGAATACGTAGGGTAGTCATGGCAGGCCATTGCAGGCTAGGATTTGTCACAATGCTCTAATAGATAATACGCGCCCCTATCAGCCTATGATTCTCTCTCTAAATCTGAGTCCAGTGCAGCTTTATTCCTAAAAGATTTACTAATAGATACAGAACGGCACTGGAGAGACATTTAAGATAGGGTAGGTAATAGCAGGTTATGGCTATACCTCAAACCAGCCCGGTTACAGTAGGTTAGGGTAGAAAGGAAGAGCTATGATTAGTCCGGATTAAATAAAGCCCAAGTTTCCCTACCCGTGAGGTTAAATGGCGATGCTGTAAGGGGGGGGACAGGAATTGGGTCAGATCAAATTGTGCTGGGTAGTAACCCTAGATAACTGCAGGCAGCTAATAAGACTCCATTCACAAGTACTAGCCTATTGAAATCCAAGGGTAAAAACCCAGTAAACTACTGCAGAGTGCTCACGCATTCGTAGACCAGTCTCGTGGTTAACATTGCTCGTCACCTCGTCCAGGATTAAGATCTGCTTCGGTTGCAATAGTGCCCTTGCTAGACAATCCGGGCGAGAGAGTCAACGGGCTCATCTCGACATCAAGACCCCCATTAGCCAATAAATAGTCGTGTAGCCCAACACGGCGACAAACAGCGAGTAGCTCCATATCAGTTTGGGTCCCTGGGGAAAAGCCCTTGATGAGCAGAGGATTCTGTCACCTGTGTAATCGTGCTCACCCGCACGCCTCTTTCTTTTGACGGCACCGTGGCCAGGTCAACAGCATCGACGAGGATGCGGCCGCTGTGAGTATGCATGCCGCGATACAATGAGAAAATCAAGGAATTGTTCCCGCTATATCAAGTCAGATTCATCCGGCGTCAGGTTCATATGCCTTGATTAAACTTTCCCGTTCAACCATAAATGTTCACTTTGTGGCCAGGCTCGATTGCTGGTGAAATCTTGCTAAGGTTCTTTAGTTAACAGAAGGGAAAGTTAGTATATCTCTGCTGATAAACAAGTCTAGCGATATCTAGTAAAACTTACCTATAGACCGGTCATTCCTTGTAAAACCCCGAGGCCACAGCAGTGTAAATTAACCGACAGCCCGCCGACAGCCCGAGCCGTTTAAAAAAACTTTCCGTGTGACAATAGTGCATAGATCTACAGTAGCGCTAGACTGTCCTATGGGGAAGATAGCCTTGTCAGTTGACACCTATTCTCTCTCTCTACAGTAGCGGGCGGCTTTCGGCGCCTCATAAGCCAATTGAGTTTAGTCTATGTAACCTTATAGTGTCATGTCCTGCTGACTGTTTATAGACACGAGAACGCGTGGCATTCAATTTTGTTCATAATCGTTCTTTAGTAGGGCTGCAGTATACGAATTTGCTTGGTTATTTTATGAGGATGTAGCCTATTAATTACAACTTCAATAAGCTCAAGATAATCGAGGACAACCGTGCCCTCTCTTATAGCAAGTTCCGTAGCTACACCATTCTTGCCCTTGTAAATCGGCTGAACTTTGTCCCTAGTTGCTGGACGATGGGGCGCTGGCTGAATGAAGTTCCTCGCAGGACGTACCGACGAATGGTTGCAATTTCGCCAACCTGCACTCTGCCAGAGTCTGACCACTAGGGGTGCTGATACGTAATCACGATATGTTGAAAGGTTCTCCTGTATGTGACTTCGTCTCCGTGGATGCACTACCTGCAGGGTTGAGTGGCGCCACCCCAAAATGACATAACAACGGAAGGTCTGAGCCGACCACTCTGGGTTCAATGCATCGATCGGCAAAGCGATTGGTGAAATCATACGTGAAGTACGATGACTGGAATCATTTTCGCGACAGGCGCATCCCGCGGACAGTTATCTCCGCTAATTACGTGTCCTAGGCTGATGAACATGAATCGTGCATGCTACCTGCTATCCCTGCTTTTTAAACCCTATATGCAAAGTCTTTGCCGTTGCTTGACTGCCAGAGCCCCTGCTGAAACTGCATTTGGCTTATAAGAACCGTATGCAGTACCTTTGTGGAGATCTTGCCGGGCCGGCATTTAGCGTGTGCGGCAGCCATTGCCGAGTTAGCCTTGAGGGCCCCAGCAACGCTGTGCGGCAAGTTTCCCGGTGAAGTCAGTGGATTCTCTCCGTTGTGGTTCTGATGGGGCTGTGCTGTACTGTAGATGGGAAGATTATGTTCTGGATGAGTTCAAGTAGACATATCTTACGACTTTACAGGTTAAGATCGCTGAATGCAGGGGTTAATGACCTGCCGTGTCTGTCTGTAAAGAATTCCGCTAGTGCCGCTTCTCCGGGAGTGGCCGTGCTTATTTGACTAGAGAACACCAAGTTCAATGTGCTGGCATAAGCTCTCAGCTACAAGTGTCTCAACTGTAAATAACATCTGGCTCACAACTTGGACATCATACTAAAATGCCCCAGCCAATTGATACAGCAAAATGTTAATATTACACTCAGAATACACTGATCTTGGAGAGTCAGTTTTAAACCTATAACAGTTCACTTAATACAGTACTAGGTAATATAAACTGTATAGACATTTATTCCGAAAATTCTAACAGTATAGTATATGTCTGTAGCCCGGGTTCTATGTAGGATTAAACTTAAATTTTGCCGACATCCGGACAATAGTTACTGTAGTTAATAAGGAAGTAATATAGATATATAAGTATTATAAATAAGTAAGTATAATAGACTCTACACAGATTAAACAAAATGCCTAAGCCTCAATCTAAACGTTCTTCTTTACCTAATCATATAAAAAGCCGCGGGGAATTAATTGCCTCACTTCAAGCACTGCTCGCCAACGACCATATTGACCTAGAGATTCTCAGGTCCGGTGTCCCTTGGCCCAGCGCTACAGAGATAGCTCAACTATCACATGTTTCCGAAAGCAATGAGGATGCACCAGTGGCAGCTTGTCACTCCTCAAACGAGCCAGTGGTAGTCGATCCAGCTTTGGGTGATGATTCTCATCAAGCCGACATTGATCTGGATGCCAACTGGTTAAGTAATCTCATACCTTACAACGGCGATGAGCTTTCTGAGCAACCAGACTCGTCGCTCTTTTGTTCGCCCCCCGAACGTATGAGTGCCAGTGATAGTAGCAACAACACCGACTACTTGTCACATTTCTCGTCAAGCTCCACCTGTCAGTGGGACAGTCTGCTTGATTCGATCGGATCTCAAACATTTCATGATACAATCAATGTCCTAAGCCCGCATTGCCAAGACTCTGAGGTATCCCAACCCAGTAATCTGGCTGATTACACGCTGGGAGAGGGGCAGCCCGTATCAACTGTGGTGCAGCCACAACACCCGGGCTCCACCGAGAGGGAAGAGAGCGTTAGCAGCATAGCTTCAAGCCAGGTATCACCTCGGAAGCGCCAGCGACCTCATTATGCAATCGAAAAACGATATAGGGCAGGCCTGCAGGAGCGATTTGAGGCGCTTCGGGACTGCGTTGCGTCGTTAAAGAAGACGCAGCACGAACAGCGACTCCCAGGGACAAATGAGGATCTAGCCGAGGGGGACGACGGGGGTAGCGTCAGTGACAGAGCTACCGTAGGGCGTATGAATAAGGCTGAAGTGCTGAACCAAGCAACTCTATACATCCGACAATTGCAGGAAGAGAATGAGGTTATGATGGAGTATATTAAGTTACTGATAAATCAGTTCCGTGTTATGAAACAGGCAATGCAGCAAGCCTTAAAAGTAGATATAAATTATTAGAGGTAGAAGCTTTAGGATATTAAGATTAATAGAGGTAGTAAAGAATTAATTTGCCTTATGTATAGGATCTCAATTTTACAGATTCTATACTAAACCTATTCTATATCTTAGGTAAGGACTAGGTAATCTAAAGAAAAAAGAAAAAAAAACTTAACGGCCCCTCGCTCCTGTCCTGGAGCGTATCCAATGAGCGCAAAGGGCTTTCAGAATCAATTGACATAGTCGTGGGACGACTGGGGAGTATTGGCGCAATAGAGGTATTCGACGAGATATTTGTTCTCACAAAAACCCCCGCATGACCATCAGCTGCTAATTCTGTGAAGTTCCAGATCATACAAAGGATCTCCAGGAATCCCGATAAGTTACGCAATCTCGGTCTTTCACCAGATACAGAGTATACTCGTCTGGTAACTCCGACCGGATGCCCCAGAGAAAGGCAATTTACCGAGGGCGACTACGACCTCCTACCATCTACCTCCACAGCCAATAGGCTAGCCCACATGCATCCCCTCAAACATGAAGTGGAACAGCCTGGTGAGTAAGTCCAGTCGCACGTGTTACCGATGATCCAGGTGAACATGTCCACACTCGCTGCGGACGAGCATGAGGGTGAAGGACGTGCTGATACAAACCGACATGCCTCCACCCAAAGCAACGTGCCGACAGAGCAGAGCCTTTTGCCTCAAGGCGACGAGAGTGTGCCCCCAACTTGCACGAACTGCTTCACTCAAACAACCCCATTGTGGCGGCGCAATCCTGAGAGTCAACCTCTTCGCAATGCCTGCGGCTTGTTCCTGAAGCTTCATGGGGTCGTCAGACCGCTCTCGTTGAAGACGGATGTCATCAAGAAGCGAAGACTTGGCTCTGGTGCCAGCACGCCAGTTGGGGGAACCCGAATATTATCTGCTGGGACAACTGCCAACATACATGAGCCTTCGAATGCTGTAACAACGAACACCATGAGAGACTCAACTTCGTCATGGGGTGCATGGAGCGAACCTGCGGAAGAAAACCCTGTTTCCAGCACACCGCCAACAAGCTACTATGACAATGCTAGTTCTCCAAGCAGCCTCAAGGGCGTTGTGCCCATCGCCGCGGCTCCTCCACATCCAGCGAAAAAGGCATTTAATAAAGATAGTTGAGAGGGCAGAATCTGTGGAGGTGGTCGACTACTCGCTGGCAGTGAAGAAGGTCTCGGTTGATGCACCGGAAGGTTCATCAGTCGAGCTGGACTGCTTCGTTTGAGTCGTAGCAGAGCCAGTTGCGACACTTGACTCACTAGTAGTCAAAATGACTGCAACGGAGCTGGAAGAGGGGCGGCATAGTCCAGCATCAATTAATGAGCCGAGGACTGCAGCAATAACAAACGAATGAAGGAGAGGGCGAACCATCTCTACAGCAATTGTGTTATTTTTCAGTTATACAAAATTCGCGACAATGTGCGGAAAGGAAGGATAAGGGTAGATATAGATTTAATATTTATTTTCCTTCTGAATTTATCCCAATGGTCAGTCTTGATTCGGCTTGGCCGTTATGATTGAGTGCAGATCAACTGAAACTATTAATAAGTAGTTTGCCCGAACTGTATCAAGTGCCTTATTAGTTGACTGTATTTAGAAAGGTTTATCGATAGCCTTGACGTCAGCTGAGCTGAATCCGTTAATTTGACAGGATCATCAGGGGTAACGCCAAAATCATTGTAAAGGCTCAGTGCCCAGGTGGGAAATTAGTGGCGTTCAAGTACTCCTCCTGCCCTACAAAGAAAAATATTTTCTATTTCAGGCCATTTCTTGATCTACAGGAACATTCGCAGTTACCAAGAGCTCTACGTCGCATTGACATTTTTACTGCATCTCGGCCTAGAGTAACAAGAGCAAATCGTTTTATAATTGAGTAAGGTATAACACTACCAGGAATCAGTCCTAACAGACGTTTGGCGGTCAACGCGAATAGTATACTTCGAGTCCTCCACACTCAACAGTGTTACTGTAACATTCCAGCCAGGCACATCAAACGAGCTAACTGGCTTATAGGCAAGAGAATTGCTTCCTTCCAGAGTCAGAGACAGCGCAGCATCATTCTTGTCATCGAAGTTCGCAACGCAGCCTAAAGAGTCAGGTGTAGCATCCAGAACTCGAATAGGGCCACTGCCGGGTGCAGTTCTCGTACCAACCTCAGTAAGTAAGACTCCAGGAGCGCAAAGCTTCTTATCCAGACCATCAGCAGTGCGAACTTCGGCTACAAGAGCAGAAATCTCGCTGCCTGCAATCACGACGGCCTTCTTTCCACCATCAACAGCAAGGGGAGTAAGGACATGCTTCGTGCTGCCGGCCTCAAGAACGCAATCTACAGCCTTGTCCTCGATCCATCCCAAGCGATACTTATCCCAGGCAAAATAATCAGGCGCCATGCCTTCAGTCTGGGACATGACACCAAAGCCTCCCGTATAAAAGCCTGTGTAGCTGTCGAATGAATAGTAATCTGGTAGGCAAAAGGCATGACCCGTTTCATGAACCATGGTCATCGCAATCAGATCCCAGTCGGCGGCACCAAGTGTCACAGTCTTCTTAGCTACCTGCTTACCCTGACGCGTCGAGACAGGGTCGTAATAGGTTATAGAGCGAGAGATGTAATTTGCTGCCTGGCTTGTTGGAATCACATAAAGGACGTCCACTTTGGCGGGGGGCGGGCGAGTGCCTTCGGCCGTGAAAGCATCAAGGGCGTCCTGGATATAACGATCATGTCGCCAAACGCCAGCTCCTCTGCCTAGCCAGTCATACTCAGACGCCGCCTTGGGCATGCGGTAGTACTGAGAGGTATCGGCTTTTATGTTGAGCTTCAGCTTGTTGTAGCTAGACTTGGTATACCAGTCGACAGTTGGGGGCACCAGCTTGTCGTGCAAAGCCTTGAGCGAGTCGGGATCTTCGTCTTTAGCATCTGGGAAATCCACAAACATAACAAAAGCCGACGGATTTCCTGTGCCCTTGACACAGCCGTCGCGGAAATCGAAACCCATGCTGAACATGAAATCCTTAGGCGAGGGTAACTTGCATGTTGGCTTCCATATGTAATCTCCGCGAGTCGGGAGAGTACCGTTGGTTGTGTCGTTACCGTTGAGATCCTGGCCGAAAGCTGTAGCAGCCAGAGCTAAAAGAACAGTGCTTAACGCAAGCATATTGATGGATGATCCTATCATGAACTAGGGCAATAGCGAAGCAAGGTGATAGTTAATTAGGCATGCATCGAGCAAAGGAGCAGCAGTATATATAAGAACTGACCCTGAGTAGAAAAGTTATGCGAAGGACGGGAGTCGTCCTTGAAAGGGTTAGTCCATATAGCATCCGGCTGTTCTTTTCTCGTATAGCTCTTTGTCCAATGGGAACTGCTGAGACGTAAGGAAAGGTGGGTTCTTTGAAACCGGGTCTAGGGAGCCGAAATGACGCCAAGGAGTCAACCCAGCGCTGCGTCGTATTGTATCGGCAGAAGCGAGCTGTCAAGTCGGTCAAGTGTCGAGCCGTACGTGTATCTAAATAAAGATTGCTCATGTACACTAACAAGAGAGCAGATCGGAAGATTGCGAGAACATCTTCTCTTCAAGCGACTGTTTCCGAAGTAAGAAAGCCTTGGAATGTATCATGGCAGATGGGACTACTTACCGACATGCTGTGCAGGCTTGGGAGGCTTCATGAGACATCCTGATCCGTCGATAACACAATTGTCAACACAATATAGCGGTCTTTGTCCGCCTGAAAACCCAGCAAATGCCGCTCGTCAAGGCTGGACAAAGATTTTAAATATCTAAGAGGGTTATGGCACCGACAGATGCGCTATGTCCTCTCGAGAGAAGCGGCCCCACCCGGCTTCTGTTTACAAGCCAAGTGATGAGCTATACCTTTCTTAGCAGTAAATGTACTACAGTAATCCCAAGTACTTGAACAGGCAAGTTATCATCGAAACATATACTATGGAAAAAGCCGCAGTTTAATCATGCCCCTCAAACCATGATATTGAGGGGAAGTGGATATATTTGCAGACAATGACAAGTAAACATCAGCTATCATCAGGGATCTCGCGCCGGGGTCAAAACGATATGTGCAGGGAAGCTGTTGTTCCGATTATCCGCCTTTGAGTTTTGGTACCCCTCTCTTTGATCTTGTTTCTTGTGTCTGATCATACCACTAGTCTATCGTGGTCCAAAGGACAAATTCAAGATCCATTACCCACAATGACAGTGTCAGAATCTACCGATATACCAGGTCAACACGTTCGCGTGGCCGTCATACAAGCTGAACCAAAATGGCTCGACCTGCAGGGCTCTGTCGAAAAGGCTTGCGCTCTGATTGCCGACACAGCTAAAAATGGCGCCCAGTTGCTGGCCTTTCCCGAGTGCTGGGTCACCGGATATCCTGCTTGGATCTGGTAAGCCAGAACCCTCCGAGTCCAGTTCTTGCTATATAGCAATTGTAACACCAATTTGGTCACAGGACGCGACCATTGGACCCAGACCTGACCTGCCGATACATCAAGAATTCCCTACGCACCGACGGACCAGAGATGGCCAAGATTCAACAATGTGCAGCAGATAACAACATTGTAGTTGTGCTCGGGTTCTCGGAGAACTCACACAACACTTTGTATATCTCGCAGGCAACTATCAATTCCAATGGAGAGATCCTAGCTCTTCGACGCAAGATCAAGGCTACTCACATGGAGAGAACCATTTTTGGTGACGCTTCTGGGGATGCTCTTACCAGCGTTGTTGATACTGGGATTGGCCGCATAGGAGCGTTGTCTTGCTGGGAACATACTCAACCTTTGCTGAAGTATTATCTCTACAGTCATCGTGAGCAAATCCACGTTGCTGCGTGGCCACCGCTATATCCTTATCAGAGTGAAAGGGAGCTATGGTCTATGACTAAAGAAGGTATGCGATACATGCTCAACCATGTATATCACTGCCATTCATAATTTCACTAACGTGACGATGCAGGTTGTAGAGCATTGTCTCAAGTATATGCCATCGAATCCCAGGCCTTCGTCCTACATGCAACATCCGTCATCAGTGAAGAAGCAACGAAGTTGATGGGCACCGAGGGTGGCGCTATCATGAATCGCCCTGGAGGCGGTAGCTCGGCTATCTTTGGTCCTGATGGAAGGACCATAACGGAGGATCTTCCAGAGACTGAGGAGGGTGTTTTGTACGCCACTCTAAATATGGATGAGATTCTGAAAAGTAAGAGTTTCATTGATGTCTGTGGCCACTACAGTAGGCCTGACATGCTTTGGCTTGGTGTGGACAAGGAGGTTAAGAAGCATATTTCACACAAGGAAGAGCGAATATAGAGTCTTTTAAGGTACCCTCGCCTATTCATCAAAACATCTTCAAGACGAACATGTCAACCCAGTTATCTATAGTACTAGACGGGAACATATTTCTCCAGCCACTTCTTCATAACAACTGTTGCCGGGTATTCCTCGTCGCCAATTCTCAAGACCAACGCCACATGTCCTTCAAAACCCTCTCCTTCAAAGACATGTAGATCAGCCCTTGTACCCGCAGCTTTCAAGGCGGCAGAGAACTCTACCGCCTGTCGAATATCTCCCTTGCGCTGGACATGGAGAAGAAGAAACCCGCGAGCGTTGGGTCCGGCTGCATTTAGCGTGGGTGACATTGCATCTAGTGTCTCTGGATCGCTTCCTAGTCCGTGGAGCATGTTCGTGACGATTGATCCCGTGTTGTCGGCGATAGAAGCAGCGGCATTGTAGTTTGAGCCGTCAAGCGCAATGACCCCTTGCAAACAACTTATATCGAATCCCGCTTTTTGCGCATAGCTTGAATCGGTACCGACCAGGCTGACAACATGGGCTCCAGAGCTATGGCCCATCAAGACCACACTTTCGGGGTTGATACCAAGCGACTGAGAGTTTTCCATTATGTATGCCACCGCGTCAGCAACCTCTTGAACCTGCTCCTTGACTGTGACACTTGGGATGAGTGCGTAGTCAATGGAGGCAAATGCGTATCCAAGATCGTTCAAGTATTTGACTTTCAGTGAACCAACAGAGTCGAGATAAGTACCGATTGTCCAACTTCCACCATGGACAAAGACAACAACTGGCGCGTTGCGGGAATTGGAAGTAGGTTCCCAAAAGCGTAGGCGTTGGGTTTCTTTCTGTCCAAACACAATGTCCCTCCCTCCTTGTGGAACATCAGCGTTCATTTCAGCCATCAGCTCTTGGGCTCTTTCAAGAGTTATGTCTTCATTTGTATCTTGATAAATTGAAAGGCCGGTAATTTCGGTACCCCGTGCGGCCACGGCGTCCAGATTGAACTTGTTGGTTGAAGTTTCTGACGAGAGAGCAGTGGAGGCCATTTTCGAGGTGTTGGTATTGAAAGTTGATAAAAGAAGATTATAATGGAATTGAGTTGTGATGGGTAAGAGCGAGGAGGGTTAGGGAAATGCTCTTAGTATATGTTATTGTTGCTGCCTGCGAGGTATACGTAATGAGCCTGGTGATAACGACCGGAGATAAAGCTGGTGATAACATGTTTCTCTTGCTCGGGTAGATAAGCCGGACTTCTCTACTTCCTCCTCAGATTCCACTACATCATTTACGGTATTAGTGCTCCGCTGGTCCCAGTGTATTATCGGCGATTGCCATTTTTGTGACTTTGACCCGGTCAATCTGAACTATCAACGCGGAATGGTTCGCGACGACATGAATGCCTTTCCAACATCGATCGCTTGGTGATTCTACACTGGCAATATTTTTCTCCGCGAGCTTCATCGTCTGGGAGCTATCTTGTTCAAGTAACTTTCCATTATAGTGTTGATGTTAATCCTACATCCAAAGGGTTAACCCAAACTGCCGCTGCTGGTGTGATGGAAAGACTTGATCCTAGAGTCTGGGGACAATTATACAATTGTATTGTCAGAAACCTTGAGGAATTCTGAGGCACAGAATCATAAGATGAGAGGCAGACGCCGGTATTCCTCAGATACAGTCTTTTATTATCGATGCTTGTCTCATAACAACTTGCTAGTCTAGTTTCTTGCAAAATTGTTCTTAATCATGGAATTAGATAAAAACAGGAGAGCGAATTAATAGTCTTCTTATCGTCATCTGAATCGCGGTTTCTTTTCATGTCGCCAAAATGTACTCAGTCCTTGACCATGAGGACTGTCATAGAAACTTGGAGCATGAACCGGATTGCGCCACGACAACTCCACCTCGTCTACTTCCTCATCATAAATAGATGGTGATTCCAAAGTCCGTCCGGCCCAGTAGTCTTGCCATTCTGGCGATCGCCGTCGTTTGGACACGTTATTTTCCGAAGGGCCAAGGTCCCAGGCCTGTTGACGTTGTTCCGCCAGAGTGTCGGTGTCCGGGAAATGTACGTCTACCGGCGGATATAATCTGGTATCGTCGCAGAGTATCCACGCGCGTTGTCGAAAGATCTTGAGCTGATCATATGGGATACTTGCATAATCCGGTTGTTGCTCTCTATCACTCCAAATTGGACTTGAAATATCCCAGTCAGAATATGGACTTCCTTCCTCTTTGATAAGCATCGCTGGAAGACGAATGTGCGTATGGCGCAAAATCGAATTCTCAGGATGATCTTTAAAGAGAAAGCGTCCCCGGATATGTCGGTAGTATGTACTATGATGACAATAGATGGAGTATATCCAGCGCCGCATGTTCCGGGTACCTTCAGGACCTTTACCCATGTGTGTTAACAAATGGAACAAAAGGTCAAGTCCTTGACAGGCTGTCCAAATGGTCAAGAACGTGCACTCTCGTGGCATTCGCATATCCTTGAAGTACTCGTGAGATTTCACGTACATATTGTCTGGATAAAGAAGGCTCTTCCTTCTTGGGTCTGTAGTTAGAAACGCAGGGTATTTGTCAGCCCAGGCTACGTGTGCGAAGATGGCACCGTAGCAGGTTTGGATATAATCCCAGACACAATGAATGGACTCGTAGAGCCAAGGATCAGTCTCCTGCCAAGAACCTTGAGCAATATTCCAGTAGTGCTCTGGTCGTTGTGACTTGTCATCTTCATCCGACGAAGAAGTTGATTCGTCTTCTTCATCCGACGAAGAAGTCGTCTTCCCACAAATGGCCATTTTCACGTGTGGATCGAATACCTTGCATAAGAGCTCGAATTTCAGGAAGGCTCGAAACAGTCGATATCTCTCCGTCGGCGTCAAGTCATCCAGGGTGACTCTCTTGTTGGTATTGGTGTATGTGATTTTTGGAAGGCTGAGATATTCTAGCGCAAGAGCAGGCGACGTGGCTTTGGACATGTAATCCTCAATGAATAGTCCCACCCGGGAGAAGAGGCGATCAAGCTTTGCGATGCGATTTTTCTTTGGCTTTTTGAAGGGATCGGGGAGCGTGTTTGCGGCCCATCGGTTGAAATGAACCTTTATCGCACGGTTGTTGCGTCTCGCGTTGTTGAACCCCATGATGCCCATGGCGTCTTCGAGTAGCCCTTTGTCGTCATCACCTGCTTGTGTCAGCTTCGATATGTAGGTGCGCAAAAGTGTGTCTTTATGCTGCTGATGACACCTTAGCATGGCCGGAGATGCGCTGATGAGTCTCCAAATGGTTGTGTGGGAATAGATGTTCTCCATGATAAGGAGACAAATCTCCGCAGGCAGGGTTTGAAAGACGTCCATGTTGTCGATGATTCTGGTCGATATCTGTTGCGTCGAGTCGAGGGTGTTCTGGTACAGAAGAGGAATCAGAAGGATGTTTAGGAGGGCAGACGAGGACTTAAATAGCTGTAATGATAAAGTTTAAAGAGTCTGCCTTTTATTTAACTTGGTGGGTTGTTGAGCAGTGCTTTTGTATTGTGCGGGAATAAGGTTGCATTTATGCCCTACTTTGTATGACTCTTGATGCAGGGCGCCGAAGGCATATTTTGCTTGAACGTGTACCCACCACTCAATGCATCACAGTTTTAATATGACTCTTTTTCCAAACCTAAAAGTAACCCTATTAATTTCGTCTCTTGTGAGTTCAGATGCCCAACTTTTTATACCTACCCTGCAGAGTGGGGAGTCGATTTGACTTAGCTCTGACGTGATTACTAATGAGAAGCACGTAACGAAACGCCAACACTAATAGCCAAGTACTCAGCTGAAAGTTAACATTTACATCACTCACAGTAAAACTAACTTTATATCACAGCACAGTTCTGAGTCCTATCAACAAGAGACTAATGACTTGCATTTCACTATTGCTTTGATTGAGAGTAAACGCCAATGCCCCCGCCAAGGTCCGCCAACACTTGCACGCAATGTCGTGTTCGCAAGGTACCATTTGCCTCCTTCTATCATCTGAGTATAAGATTCTAACTCAAGCTACAGGTTAGATGCGATGGCGGCCCAGACTCATGCTCCAATTGTGAGCGACTAGGGTTTAGTTGTGCTTTTGCTACCATGTCTCCAAGCCATCCTGAGCGTCGCCGCGGCTCTCGGGCCTGTGTTCAGTGTCGCAGTCAGAAGACCAAGTGCTCGGGCGAATTACCCACATGCGCGTCCTGTCGTTTGAGAGATAAAGACTGCTTGTATCCCGATAATAGAAGATCCAGTCGAGCTTCAAAACGATCTCCGAGTATCAGCAACCAGTCCGCCCATTCTGAAAGTTCGCCGATACCTTCGCGGCTTCACCAAACATCCCCTCCCAACTTGTCGACAAGTGATGGAAGCTTCACATTGTTATACAATGAATCAGAGTTACCTGTGGTGTCCAGTCACCTCCCAGAGCCATCGCCTCAACAATCGTCGTCTTGGAGAGGTTCTGTATCCGACCCGATATCCAACCAAGTCGGTGATGGAAATCGCTTAATGCCTTTACCGCCTATGCGAGACCGCCTGCAACTAGTTACGGACTTCTTCCGTCATATTTACCCTCTACCTTCGTATGCCTTTTTGAATGAGGTTTCAATAACTCAACGCTGTCTTGACGGAAGCCTGGACGAAACCCTCCTTCTGGCTATTTGTGCAATATCTTCATTCCATCTTCAGTACTCCAAGTACCACCCAGCTTCGACGTTATCATGGATTCAGCGAGCCGAAGACATAATATGGTCTCGAATCGAGCAACCTACAATCTTCAAAACTCAAGCACTTCTTCTAGTTGTTCACTATAGAATCGACACTGGATCGTTTCAGCGTGCTTATATGTTGTTTGGTATCGCTGGCCGTGCAGCTAGTGCTTTGAGGTTACAGTACGAGAGGATCGATCTTGGGCCCGTAGCGCAAGAGATTCGCCGACGAATGATGTGGTGTATGATGCTTATCAATTGTCGATTCTCTATTGGGCTTCCAGAATCAGAGGTTTGCTCGCCTGATCTCATCTATCTCAAAATGCCATGCGGCGAGGAGGAGTTTCACGCCGATAATGAATCAGCTATTGGCGACGGCCCCTCGACGTTAGATGGAATATCCGAAAACAGGCTTCTCGCAACTCACATCAGCGAGACGATGATATTACGCGACATCATGAGGCTTATGAGACAAGTCCGTCTTTCATCCCACCCTATGCCACAACTCCCCGATCTAGTCGATGAATTTGTTAAAATGCTACAACAACTTCAGATTCCACCTTATAGCTATGAGGAGCTGAAACGATATGCCTCGTCGAGATGGCTTACTCGATATCTGACGGTACATCTAACTTGGCACCAAACTCACTGCGATGCGTACAGGCTCTTTCTATCAGGCTACCGCGAAGCAGCTTCCGAGGCCGTACTGGCATCCTGCGCACCAGCACATATCACCACAGGTGCCAGACTTTGTCTTCATCATGCTCGGGCGAATATCGCTATTTTGAAGGACTTCTCAATGCTTGGACATGTGTTACGTTTATCTCACCACACAGTGGCCATCTGCGCGTACCACGCGTGCCGCCTTATCCTCTTCCTGAGCAGTTCTCCGCTGATCCCCTCCGAATCCAACCTCACACTACAAGGGGCATGCGACCAAGCTTCTCAGATCCTGGAGTTGCTCAAACGTTTGTATAAGCACTCAGCTGTAGAACAACATATCATCAGGGATCTAGAATCTTTGATCCAGTTGCACATGGCTGGTAAGACTGACGACCGACAAGAATCGCCCGAACAAGGTAATGGCAATAATCAACAGCCCCGCTTCGCTGTAACGGTTCGCAAGCACAAAAGTCTGGGGGTGCATAGCGTGCTACGACGAGCGGGCTTTGATGACGATAGTGCGGAGGCTGGGGTACCACCCGGGCAAGCTTTACCCCAGGTTCAGTCAACTGTCATAGGACCAGAATTGCTCCGAGGATCACACGAGATGGAAACTCGGCAACCCGAAATTGGCTCAGCAAGCGATGGTCACCTAGCATTGGACATGCTGATGCAAGCCGCTATGGGACCTAGTCCAGGTCCGCCATTGACCAACATTCCAATTGAGCCTTTTAGTCTTGGTCCTTGGGATGCACTAAACGAGTGGCCATACCAAGGTAATTTTTCGCCGAGATCCGATACGGATTACTTTTGATGGAGGCTACAAATTGCCTTTTGGTCTGTTCGCCGATTGCCGATCCCCCGCTTCTCCCCTCCTCCAAATGAAACTTGGGGTTCAGCGAGTACCGAGTAGGACCGGAGGAAGTTGTGATGAGGGTTCTTGTCTTTTCTCTTTAAACTATTCATGATATTGGATTTTCAATTTCCAGGATTTCGTTGCTCTTATTTCTTCGCGATAACTTCCTGACACCTCAAAGACTACACCTTAATTGTTTGTCTCACGAAATAGCTGAGTTCATCATCAATACAATCACATCCAAGATGCCGTCGTCTGCTCCGAACATCGTTTTTATCATGGCCGATGACCATGCAGCCAAATCCATATCATGTTATGGTGCAGGTATCAACAACACTCCCAACCTCGATCGTATTGCCAACGAAGGAATGCGTTTCGATCATTGCTATGTCACCAACAGTATCTGCACACCTTCCCGAGCTGCCATCCTCTGCGGTACACACAACCACGTCAATGGAGTAATGACGCTCGACTCGAAGATCAACAAGAGGCTACCCAATGTTGCTAAACAGCTCAAGTCAGGCCCTGCGGCCTACCAAACAGCCATGGTGGGCAAGTGGCATCTTGGTGAGGGCGAGGACCACGAACCCACTGGTTTTGACTACTGGAGCGTCGTGCCTGGCCAAGGTGAATACTGGGATCCTCAGTTCATCGAACCTTCTGGCACGTCTCGATTTCCCGGTTACGCGACCGATATCATTACAGATAAATGCATAGATTGGATGGAGAAGCGCGACAAGTCACGACCCTTCTTTCTCATGTGTCATCATAAGGCTCCGCATCGATCTTGGGAGTACGATCAGAAACATAAAGACCTTTACAAAGACCCCGTGCGTCTGCCCGATACCTTCACCGACGATTATAAAAACCGCGCCAATGCTGCCAAAGTGGCCAAGATGAAAGTCGCAGAAGACCTGACCTACACCGACCTGGGCATTGTGCAGCCAGAAGGTCCCAGAAGTCAGACGGGCGAAAAGATGATTGATGTTTGGTGGTGGAACGATCGCAAGATCCCTGCACCTGACGACGTCACCGGGTTGAGACTTATCTGCAAGGAAACAGCTCAAGTGTTTACCTTTAAAACCAAACAAGAGCTCGCAGAGTGGAAGTTCCAACGCTACATGCAGAGGTATCTTCGGACGATCCAAAGCATTGATGATAATGTTGGCCGTATGCTTGATTGGCTTGACAAAGAAGGCCTTGCAGAGGATACCATTGTTGTCTACACATCAGACCAAGGATTTTTCCTCGGTGAGCATGGCTGGTTCGATAAGCGATTCATGTATGAGGAGAGCTTTCAAATGCCTTTCATGATCCGGTATCCACGAGAAATCACGCCCAAGTCGGTATGCGGCGATATCATCTGCAATGTCGATTTTGCACCTACGTTTCTCGACTTTGCCAACACGCGTATCCCTACATACATGCAGGGAGTATCTTTCCGGTCACTTGTCCAGGGCAAGACACCATCAGACTGGCAACAAGTTGCCTACCATCGCTACTGGATGCACCGAGATGTCATTCATGAGGCCTATGCCCACTACGGTGTTCGTGATCAGCGGTACAAATTGATATACTGGTACAATGAGGGATTTGGACTTGAAGGTACAAGGGAGGGAGGTCAAGAAAGAGAATGGGAGTTATTTGACTGCCAGGAAGATCCACTGGAGCTGTTCAATTGCTACAAGGACCCTGAATACGCTGATGTTGTTCGACGGATGACGCAGATGTTGGAGGACAAGATGGCGGAGATTGGAGATGAGCCTGTCCACAAACTACTTGGCTCCGTGTGAGCGAAAATTGACTTGATCACTACCCCTGATAATAAGGTTACCATCTTTAAATACACTTTTCAAGACTTGATCACTACATACAGCTCATAATGAAATGGATCTAAATTACATCGCTCTCTATTACTTTCCATTAGTTCAAGCGTCAGAAAGTATAACTCAGTTAAGTTCCAGTAAGCATGTGTCTGGCTCAATCAGGTGGTAATTCTCTTCAACTAGTTTCACAGCCATTCGATAGAACCATCATTCTTAGTAACTACCTATAATGCCTTTTTCCTTTTTAGCCCACTAAAGAGCTCAATTTAATGTCGCTTGTATTCCCGTCTTGTATCAGTCCCTCTTCTCTCTATTCTTTGGCTCAACGTCGCACTCAGCAATATGAATTAGCCTCAATTACGGATCAGGAAAACGTTCTCCGCTTGTAATATTTGTCAATTGCCATAATGGATAATAATGACGAGCTACCTTAGTCTCAGAAAGTGGTTTACCGAGCGTTTGTAAATATCTGCCGAGGCAAGCCACCGTCCGCCGAGTAGCGAGTCACCAATCAGATCATCAGGATCACCGACAACCGTAGTAGATCAGCTGGCACATCAGGGAAGGATGCAAGCACGTCAATAAAGGATACTAGCACATAAGAAAAGAAGGCTAGTTGTTGTGGGGTGGGATCGGGAGCTGAAAGAAACCTGGGGTAAGTATTATGACAAGACGGTGTCAACGATGGCTGCCATTGTGGTTCATAAATAGCCCAAGGCCACTTACAAAACGATCAACAGCAGCTCGAAGCACCTGGATTCTGCCTTCACATATCTTGTAACTACTTTTTCTTCTCCGTTATCATGTCTACAGAGAAGGGCTCCATCTCCTACATGGAGGAACAGCCTCCCAAGAACCTCAAAATGTTGAGCGAGCAAGATGCAGCAGCCAATGAAGCCCAGCGCGTCGACACAACTTTAACAGCAAAGCAGGCATTCAAGTACTACTACAAGGCCGTGGCTTGGAGTGTAGCAATGTCAATGTCAACAATCATGGAATCCTACGGTTTGCTCCTGATGAACTCGTTCTTCGCCTTTCCCCAGTTCCAACAGAAGTATGGAGTGCAACTCCCCAACGGTTCCTACTCTGTCCCAGCAAAATGGCAGTTGGCACTTACCATCACCAGCAATATTGGGCTGATAATTGGCGTTTTTGCCAATGGCTACTGTGCGGATCGATGGGGGTTGAGGAAAGTCATGCTCGTCTCGCATGTTTTCTTTGCAGGGTTTGTGTTTATCAACTTTTTCGCCGAAAATGTTGAAACTCTTGTCGTCGGAACTCTTTTAGTGTAAGTCATCACGCCAGGGTCTTATCTCACAAACGTCTAAATAACCCTTTATAGATCCATTCCATGTGGCTTCTTCGCTGCTGCAACTCCATCGTACGCGGCTGAGGTGTCTCCATTACGTTTAAACGGATATCTGACAGTTTATGTCAACCTATGCTGGGTAATGGGAAAGATGATCTCTTTCGGCGTTCTGACTTCAATGCTCCGTAACCCAACAGAGTGGTCCTACCGCATCCCCTTTGCCATTCAATGGGGCTGGCCCCCATTCATGATTGTCGCCACATATCTCGCCCCCGAGTCACCATGGTGGTTAATCAGAAATGGTCGTGTCGAAGAAGCTGAGAAGAATCTCGGACGTCTATGTTCTGCGCCGGTTGATGTCATTGACCCCAAGAACACAATCGCAATGATGACTCGCACAATTGAGACGGAGCGAGACATGAACATTCAAGGATCCTACCTTGATTGCTTCAGAGGAGAGAACCTGCGCCGAACCGAGATTGCCATGGTCAGCTGGGGTTGTCAGATTCTTCCAGGTTTTGCAATCCAGAACTACATCACATACTTCTTTACTCTTGCGGGTTTGTCGTCGGGTGATTCATTCAAGCTTTCTCTAGGTGGGTAGCCTTGTCTAAAGTACGATAAAGCATTTGCTAATTTGCATGACTAGGAAATGCTGGCCTCGCATTTGTTGGTACCGTTTCATCGTGGTTTATGATGACACGTTTCGGCTGGCGTACCCTTTATATGGGTGGACTATGTGCCATGTTACCCATCATGAGCCTTGTCGCTTTCCTCGATTTTGCAACTAAAGATAAAGATAATATCCGCTGGGCTCAATCGGCTCTCCTTCTAGTTTGGTTCTTCTGTTACGGTAAGATATTTTTTAACCACAGAATTCATGAGATCACCGCTGATAATTTTAACTGAAGGCATCTCTATCGGCCCCATCCCCTATGGCATCGCGGCCAACGTCGGGGCTTCCAACCTTCGTGTCAAGACCATCTCACTCGCTCGCAATACTTATTACTTTCTGTCCATCATCAACGTCATTGTGGCGCCGTATTTATTGAACCCACAAGAAGCGAACTTAAAGGGCAAGGCAGCTTTTCCTGCTGCGGGACTAACTATTGTTCTTCTTGTCTGGACTTTCTTTAGACTGCCTGAAGTGAAGGGACTTACTGCCGAGACTCTAGACCACCTTTTTGAGAACAAGGTGTCGGCTAGAAAGTTCAGAGATGCTGCAAAAGATTATCAGTAGGATATTTGTTCAGTTGCGCAGTTGAGGCGAATATTGGTTATTGAGATGAATTTTTCACTCTTAAGTAAATGTCCCCTCGCCTTTCATACCAGACCAGTCATCCGTGAGAGTGATCAGGAATAACTGGTTCAGTATCCAAGTTAAGAAAGACTCATGTATGATTTGGGTACATTTGACATCGTTCACGCTCCACTATTGCTAGAGTTTCCTTCCAATTAGCCACAGGTTGCGTTGTTATCTCTAGTTTACCGCTCTCGGGTACTATGCGAATTCCCGATGTCCAATATGTGAGGCCGAGTTTCGCTAACGAGATATGGAAGGAACTCTTGTCAACTTTTTATTAGGGCCTTATGCTTGATCACATCTCTGTGGCTAGTGGAGTATTTTCAGGGGTGCATTGCTAGTTCCAACGCTAAGCTCGTGGTTTCGCTCTCAGAAACCAACAACGGTGGATTTGTTCCGATTAATGTGGCCTGTTGCTTGACCGCTTGGGCGTCAGAGCAATACCAGAACGCCGTTGTGTTGATGGCGAGCAGCGACAGTGGACCGAGGTAGCATTTAGCGATGTGTATCGGAATTGAAAGGTTACTACCTTGTCGTTTATTAATTGCCTTTTCGCAAGCCCGATTGCTTATCCATGACATTCTCCTGCCAGCCACCGCGACAGAGTTCCCAGAACTCGTGATACATGGATGTGTTGAACTTGGTCAAGGCTTCCATCGAGACATCATATCGAATGCAGCCAGAAATATAGCTTCGGAGGTTTTGTCTGTGCCACTGCAACGTAGCAGCTATTACGTGAACTTCTGCATCCTTTGCTTAGAACCAACAGACAGTTACACAAAGAATGGGTTGGCGAAATTAATACTCCACTCATGCACGGTTCGCACTTATTTATATAAATAAAAGCTCTCAGAGCCCCGTTGGGTTGTGATGCGCAATTGTTTCGTTCGACCCAGCCTCTGGTCCCTCTACAACCATGATATTGTTCAGCCTCATACTTGCTCTTGGCCTCATGGCGACAGCCGACAGCTTCAAATTCCAGTCGGAGGAATATGTCTACAGTGATTATTTCGACAAACGCTGCTTCAAAGCGTTAACAGGCGACATTGAATGCAACGACCGGACCAGGATGTTAGGGAGTTCTGCTGTCGCGGGCTGGGTCGGGAGTAATGCAACCGCTGACGGCGCATGTACCTCGACTTGCTTTGATTCACTTCAAAGATGGAACGAGTCTGTTACCAAGGAATGCACCAGAGACATGAACAGAGCCTACCCCCCGCGTCAACTTGAAGATACAGTCAAATTGGCCAACGAGGTGCGGCAAATGTGGAACGCGACCTGTATTAGGGATACCAAGTCGGGTCGGTATTGCTTTGGTCCGTATCTAGTGATCAACTCTGTGACGCAAGACTAACCTTCTTAGATGTCGTGGACGAGATACGCGGATCACAAACATACGGCAAGAAAACACCATTTAAAGAACCATGCCATCCCTGCTACGGCATGGTTGTCAGTGCGATGTTGAATTCCTCGATAGAAGTCGAGGTATGGAGCTTGGATAATGATTACTGGAAAGGCCAACTTGAACTTGTCCATGACAAATGCGGAGGTCCAGATAAGATTGAGAAGAACCTCGAAGAACAGAGGATATACAACGCTTCTCATCCCAGGGAGCCAGAGTTGATGAAGAATAATGGTATGACGTCTAGAGTCAACCACATAGGGGTCTGGATTGCAGTGCTCATCTATGGATGTAGTGTCTTCATGTCACAAACCATTTAGCTTGAACTTTAGTAGCCTGCCACTGTTGCAACTTGACATTTGACTTCATTATGTCCAACCAATAATCTTAATTTAGGAGATTGACAAGTGTCCTCATTACAATCCCACTTTCTAGTAATAATAACAAAAGGTTTCCATAGTTCAGAGATCTCTAAGGGGAATACCCTCAGCGTCATAATTGCGATAGCCACGATCTTCACTGCTTTCAACTCTCACCTCACGCTGGACATAAATCTGGGACTTGCTGCCTTTCTTGTGACCCATACCAGTGCATAGTTCATCCGTTGAACCTTGCAGACTTTGATTATCATCTAACCGCTCAAAGGATCCTCCTTCCAAACCGTCGTTGATCGTTCGCTTCTTTGAAACCCCGGGTCCGCGGTTGGATATCTTGCCAATGGTGACTACGGAATTGTTGTCAGGTTCCTTGTTGTCCATATTGCCAGAGCCAGAGCTCACTTTAGCGACAGCATGTTTGAGCATTTTCTTGAGTAATGGCCCGCAAGGGGGTAGACAGGCCCCAATGATGGCGAGGCAGGTTTCGATCGCGGATGCGGCGTGAGGAAAAATAACGGTTTGGCTGATGTTGTTTCCGGTCGGAGGCACTCCCGGGAGGAAGATGAGGAAGAGAACCAGACGTGCAACCGAGGCGATGACGACTCTAAATTAGAATTAGTATACATCATGTGTGTAAGTATTGCAACTCCTTACAAGCCACCAAGGAGGAAGATAGAAGTGATGGCCCGTTTCTCATTTCTCCCCATCTTTAGCCTCCAGATCTCCCGAACAGGCAGAACAACAGTGACAATGTCGAAGATGATGTTGGGTATCGTAATTCCAACATAATACTGCCTCGAGTTAATGCATTTACTTGTTATTGTGGCTTCCAAACGGCCATCAACAGGGTTGCATAGAAAGACTGGAGTAAAAGTAAGCAATCTACGCAGTACCAAGAGTTATTGTGAGACATACTGCTGACTAACAACACAGCTATTCCCCACCCAGCCAACATGGAAGCTATTATATACGTCGAATAACGAATTATGTTTGAAGATTTGAAGATTCGGTAGTACATGGCCAGTACAGCGGATTTTGATAAGGGACAAGCGACACCATATGCGCATTCAATAGCAAGGATGGACTGTTGCTGCGTCATTAGATCATAATCTTGGAAAAGGATGGCAGGGTACAGACGCACCTTGAGGAAGTTGGCAGTACCGTACTGATTGCTCACTCTGGTCACGTTGGACCCCAAACCATGCGATACGGCTCCAAACAAAAGTTAGTCATATCGTTTCATCATCGAACAGAGGATACCTAGACTCACAAATGCATTCTGAAATAAGCATGATATGATTTGCTATCTGTCAGTTGCAATTGTCAGCAACAAGCTCATATCGAATATGAGTTATCATCTCACCAAGGCCACTATCGAGATGTATTCGTCAAAGGCCCAGTTGTGTTTGGTGATATATCGAGCTGTGTATATGCGCAAGACAACAAAAACGGTTGCAATAAAGCCAAAAGCAGCATGCGGGGCAATCAACACGGCGGCAATGTTATTATTGCTGAAGTAACTGAAATTGTCCATTCTGGGGACATAGAGAAAGGAAAAGTTTATCTCGCTTCTGAGAACCTCTGTGGTCACGCATGCAATATATATGAATAGATGACTTCGAAAGGGGGCGCTTTAAGGTTGAATAAAGTTTGCCGAAACATGGGTGCTAAGGTAATCCCTGGTATCACCGATGGGTTCCGATTCGCCGGACTGTGCAAGAACTAGGAATTCAAGAGCTCCCACTGCAGTGGACAAATCATGTCTGGATCTTGCCCAAGTGACTGTTTCATTCAGATTGTTTATGATCCATAGAAAACTGAAATTTGAGTCCGGTTACTTCCTTGTCCATGAAAACAGCGCCTACTAATAACAGGTTCCCGTGTTCTGTTGTTATAAACGTAGGCTGATTGTCTAGAACTATACATAGTTTGATGTCAAGTATCAGATGCTTGGAGCACGGCTTTACCTGCAGAGTCATACCGTAATATAATACAGTTTATTTACACTAGGCACATAGAACTAATTGCACGATTAGCGACAGGAGTACTCTAGATAAAGTAAGAAATATTTCCATTTACCTATCACTACTTAATTTCCCAGCCTTAATGCGCCTTGCTGTCATAGCAAAATGCAAGGCAACTAACAATACATTATCCCGGGATGCCGTGCTAAGACGCTATAGGTACTAACAAGCGCCTGTACTAATCCAATAATAGTACAAAGCTTCTCCCAGGTTCAGAACTTTAGATACAAAAGCTCCATCATCGGCCCATGCCTGCTGGTCTATTTTATAGTTACCTGGTAACGTAGTATTACTACAGTGCTGTCTTAGCAATCTGGCATTCGATTAATAGCTGGTTGCATCACTCGCCTAAAGAAAAGGGACTGGTATCTTACAGGGGTGGAATATGCACAAAATGTTCCGTGACTTAGACTTTAAGCAAGGATTTTTACGACGGTGGGATAAAAAATATATTATTCTACTTGTATGTAAACAGGCGATCCCTGGTAATTCGTAACAAATAATTTCCGTGGGTCATATGTAAATTCATTGGGCGGTGCAAGTCTTACTCAGGAAAGGGAGCAAGGTTCTTTCTGTTTTCTTGGTCACTGATCACGAGTGATAGGAAGCAGCTGACTCTATTTCTTTTGGTGGGTTTTTACGATTCTCAACGCCTGACTCTCACTTCTCTAATGGTTTGGCTCAGAGAAAGCAGGACTTGAAGAAGCAATCGTATTCTCGCGCAATACAGAAGCATCGATAGATAAGCCTATTCGTCAGCCTACTTATTCTTCCTTGATCGCAAGCGTGGAAAACATCAACTATTAACCTTCATTACCGAAATAAGAGTCTCCACTATGGACATCAGTGTCACATTCCCAAGCTCTTCGTATGCTCTAATCCCTGTTGCTGATGCAGATCTTAGCCATAACGATATAGTGCTTGGACGCACACGTAGTCCAGAATCCTTTGCGCCATCTCACATCAGCATCCCCTCCCGCGGTGCTACGATTTCTGTTTCACAATACTAGCTCCTATACCCGACATCACCCACGAAAAGCCACTGGCAAGCACGGAGAAATACCTAGCACAAGGAAGTTTTTTATCGTTCTTCGGTCTTCCAGTTTATCCTCTCTTCCGATCTGAGGCTCTATTTCACTTGAAAACATGAAGACCTGGACTATTACCACTAGCGATGGTGTTAGTCTGAACTACAACCAAAATGGTCCTGACGCTGGCAAGCCCTTACTTTTTGTTCCTGGATGGCGACAGGGTGCTGCAGAGTGGAAAAAGCAGGTCGAATACTTTGCTGAGAATGGATTCAGAGTCACCACCTATGACATGCGAGGCCATGGAGAATCTGCCAAACCCAACTTTGGGTATCGTGTTTCTCGCTTCGCCGCCGATCTGAACGACCTCATCACACAATTGCACCTCAAGGATCTTACTATTGTCGGTCACTCTATGGGTTGCTCCGTCACTTGGGCCTTCTGGGGCCAGTACCCTGCCTCTCACAAGCTGATCCGCAGGCTTGTCTTTGCTGATCAGTCAGCCGACTTTGTCATCGACCCAACCTGGCCCAAGGAGAAGGCCCAAGAGATGGCTGCCATATTCACTCCCGATGCAGTCTACCAAACTGCCGCCGACTTGGCAGCTCAAGGCCCAGCCTTGGTGAAGAGCATGTTCACCGACGCCGTCAGCAAGGCCGACTACGACTGGGTTATTGCCCAGAACATGAAGATGAGCGACAAGAACGCCGGTACTCTCTTGATTGACCATGCCTTCCGGGACTGGCGTGACGTTCTTCCCAACATCAATGTTCCTACCTTGGTTATCGCTGGAGAGCTCAGCATTTTCCCTCACCAAGGAGTAGAGTGGGTTGCAACCCAGATTCCCGGCGCTCAGCACTATACCTTTACAGCTGCAGAAAAGGGTAGCCACTTTATGTTTTGGGAGAACCCTGAGAAGTTTAACTCGGTAGTTAGAAATTTTATTGAGGCATAATTGCAAAATGCCCAGTATTATGTGTTTGTTTATAGATATAATATTTATTCGATAGATATATAATTATAAAGTTATATATTAGCTAGTTATCGTTCTTAGTCAAAGCAAGTGATACTTCTAACTGTAGTATAGAAGAAAATAGTTTACAATGCCATATGATACATATTCTACAAGTTGTACTGGTGAAAATAACTTCTTATTAAGCTTTACACTGTTAGCTGTAGTATTTTAACATCTGAAGCCCAAGCGAAAAGAATTATACAAGCACGATGCATAGACCGAATATCCAATTATGTAACTTGCTAAAATTAATGTATATATAGAGATTAAACTCTAACTGTTTGATCAGGTACCGCTATTGGGGTCGATCCTGGCCATGATGCAATTATTCTCAACCCATCCACCCTGCTTGTTACCCTTGGCTGAGCAGTTGCAACTATCGATAGGAACCTTCATATAACGCATGCATTCATCATAGTTTGCCGTCCACACACAGCCCTCGTTCACCTGGAAGGCAAGCTTGAAGTGGTAACCTGTACTAGGTGTCTTCTTGCCCTCGAGTTTGTAATTCGACCAGACCGGACCTTGGACCTGATCGTTGACCACATCTCGACAAAACGACTCGGCAGCGTAGGTGATAGCTTCATAATTGGACTGCTGTCCAGAGTTGTAGCAGTGCTTCTCATTCTGACCGGGATCGGGCTTTGTGAGAGTAGGTGTTGGTGAGGGAGTAGTACTTGTGGTCTTGGTGTTGATCCATGAGTTGCAGGTTTCTCTCTCTACACAAGCAGGTCCACCGTGACCTCCTCCGATACCGACGTTGCAGTTGGTGACAGTGGCGGTCTCAGCACATGAGCTACCATCGGGAGTGGAAATGGTGGCATCGGGGACTTGCTGGGTGAGTGATGGGAGATCTGTCAAGAGGGGAGGGTTCTTGGAGGAAGTGACCTGGTCTGTTGTAGAAGGTGCCTCATCGCTCGTAACAATGTCGGATGACGGTCTCATAGAAGTCGCAAATGTAGTAAAGTCGGTAGTAGGCTCAGCCGTAGACTCAGTAGTGAAGGATGGGTTGGGACGATCACAAGAGAGACCATCGGTATCTCTCTTAGATGTTGTTGGTCCAGCCCAAACAAAAGTGACGGACACCTCCCAAACGCGGCTTGCGTCTTGCATGTTGGCCAATCTCTTTTGCCAAGAGGTAAGGTCACCTGCAGGAATATTCGCAATGTTGGCGGCATTCGCAACGTCTGTTGTCAATGCAGTGATGAGTTTGTTCTTAGCATAAACCACGCCCTGGTTCATGGAGTAATCCTGATTGCCAGTGAACCTGTCGGCCATAAAGGTCTGGTACTTGTCCGCGAATGACCAGACACCGTTGATGACGGCATCATCCTTCATGCAATTCTTTGCATTCTCGTCCATATCGACACTGGTGACCAAGTTAGAGATTGTCGTACAAAGTGACTGACGTTTACTTACAGAGTTTGGTAAATGCGGAGGTTCTGGCGGATGAGAGCATTCTTGGCTTCATCGACATTGAACATTTCAACACCAATTGCCAGCGCCTCGAGAAAGAGCATCTTATCCTCGATCCATCTCTTCGCGTTGGCAATGTTCGTGTTGGCTCTCACCGCTTTGCCATTGGAGGCCTTCTTGTCGGCCTGGGTCTTGGTGCCCTGAGGATCTGTGATCTGGGCCTTTGCATTACCGTTGGTCCACTGGTCCATACCGATAAAGTCATCCATGAACTGGGCATTGTTGGGCATGAGAACCTCTGCGCTGCCAGGGTAGGTGTCAAACACCTTTTGGATCAGGTTTGAACCCGAGTTGATGCCACCATAGGACTTGATGTCGTCACAGTTGATCTTGTTAGGTGTACCGGTCTTCATGCCAACGACAGCGGTTGCAGCTGGATCAATGATGTACCGCCAGAAGTCCAGGAGCATACTCTTCTCATAAACATGATCGATGGACGGCCCCTCGACATCCGTCAATCCCGTCTTGGGATATGAAGCCTCGCCAATGTTGTTGAGAGACGGCACACAGTTGGTGTCGCGCGTTGTTCGCCACCATCTCTTAATCTGATTCAAGGGAGAACTCTGAGACACAATGGCTGCCTCGTTGTTCAAAACAAGGTTTCCACCTGGGTACGCGGGGAATCTTGGTGCGCCAACTGGGGTGTTGGACCAATCGCAACCTGCAATGTTCTTTTTGATATCCACGCCGCCTCTTCGCTCAAGAGATCGTCGCTTCAATGACTCGGAATCATCGTTGGCAGTAAGATCAACGTTACATGTGGTGCACTCGCTGTCACCAGAGGGTCCGCATGCCGCTGCAGAAGATGTAGTTGTTGTGCCAGTGACGCTGCATCCTGTATGTGTCTTGGTGCAGGTTGTTTGACACTCCGGGGTAACAGATGCTCCTGCTGGGCCAGTATATGTCGTGCATGCAACAAAGCAATCGGTAACAGTAGCCTTATCAGTGCAGGTAGTTGAAGAAGACTTATCATCGTCGTCGTCGTCATCATTGTCGTCTCCAGTCTCTTCAGTAACGGGCGTTGATGTACAACCGGAAGCAGGAGGGATGCAAGGGAAAGAAAACTTGGGCAGGTTAGGAAGCTGGAACCAAGTATTGATGACAGGAGGGAAGCCCCAGAGAATGATACCAGAGCCACCCCCACCACAGTTATTACAGCCGACGAGGACTGGGACAACTGTTGGGTCAGAACCCTCTGAAGTAGTAGTGGTGATCCAGGTGTTGGTAGTCCATTCAGGGTGTCCACTAACAGTGCTGGGGTTGAAACCAGGAGGGGCTTCTGTCACGACCGGCATGTCAGTGCCAGTTGTTGCGGCGCTGGTGACAGGGTTGACAGTGGCAGATGGAGCAGGCACTGTTGTTGATGGGACACCATTCAAGTCCGTTGTCTCAACAGGCCCGGCTCCGGTTGTAGTAGCACCGTTGTTGACTTCAGAAGATCCAGTAGATGAGGCATCGGTGTTATCAGCAACAGGATTGGTGGTAATCTCCTCCCCCTCAGTTGTTGGCTGAGCAGCGTTACCGTCAGTGGTGCTGGTAGCTGAGGGGTCCTCTTGACCTAGAGAAGTCTCATTGCTGTTACCATCTGAGTTCTGGTCACTCGAAGCACCAGTTGGCTGATCTGGGGATCCAGTAGTCTCGTCTTGGTTTCCAGGAAGAGTGGTGGGCACACCATTGGCATCGGTTGTGATAGCGCCTGAATGATCTTCGGTAGCGTCTCCAGAGGCGGCGGATGTGAACTCGTCACCATTGCTCTGGGTCATAGTCCCCTGATCATTTGGAAGGGTGTTCCCAGGAGCAGTAGTGGCAGGCTGGTCAGGGCCAGCAATTGATGTGTCTGTACCAGTTGGTGCTACATCTGTGCCGGGAGCTGCGTCGGTTTGTGTTGCAGTGCCTTGACCTTGCTCAGTGCCAGTAGCCGAGTTGGAGACAGTCTCTTCTGGCGATCCCGGTGTGTTGGTGGGATCGTGGGAGACAGCTGGACCTCCGTTGCTGGTCCCATCCGTGGCAACTTCAGTTGGGTTGACATCACTGCCTGGGGGCGATGTGCCAGAAGCGCCGCCAGGAACTCCACCAGACACAGTGATGTCAACTTCGCCTGGGACTGTAGCAGTGCCAGATAGACTATCGGAAACACCCTCAGAGATCCCAGTTGGGCTGTCTGTAGTTCCAGGCTCTCCTGGCACTGTAGCAGTACCAGATGGACCAGAACCCTCAGGGTTGGTAGCAGTATCAGATGCGCCGCCAGGAGCGCCACTAGGGATAGTAGTGGGAAGGTTGGTTGCTGTGTCGACATCCGTAGTTCCAGGTTCTCCTGGTACATCGGGAGTTCCAGTCGGTTGACCAGAAACTTCAGTATTGACTAGAGTGCCAGAAGATTGTTCAGGGAAACCAGAAGCAGTGCCAGATTGATTCTCGGAACCCTCGGGTCTGGTAGCAGTGCCAGAAGCGTCAGGGTTGGTGGCAGTACCAGACTGCTCTCCAGGGACGTCAGCAGTACCGGTGGGGAAAGATCCCTCAGTCTGGGGAGACGAAGGAGATCCGGAGTTACCCGCACCTCCAGACGTCTCTTCAGATTCGCCATCACCGGTGACGGTTCCCGGTACACTACCACCCTCTGATGTAGGTTCTGGGAGAGGTCCTGTACCAGTCACGGAACCCTCTGGAAGCCCAATGGTATTTGATCCCGCGTCTTGTGTGTGTGTGTTCATGTCAGACTCAGAGAAAGGAATGGATACTGAGATCTGACCGCTCTCGTGAGGAGAGGTCCCTGTTGTGGTTTCATGCTCACCATCTTGGCCCGTTTTCGTTAAGTCAAGATATGTGGATGAAAGTCCCAATGAGATGTGATTGCTTTGGGTAGGTGTGCTGTCGGAAACTGAAGTTTCCGAGGGCTTGGATGGCTTGCAAGGGCCACCCAAGACGCCTGTGCTCCAAAGAGCCAATAATAAAGAGCGTTTCATAGTATGAACAATAGTAAAAGAATGACTTGGTTGAAATGACTGATAAACAAGATTCACTTCCGTTTCATGAAACTGATATTAAGTAGCAATAACCAGAACTGCCAGGGCGTTGTATGTCTATATAATATGATACCATGGATTTCCCAGGATCTTTCCCATACTAGAGGATAAAGAGAGGCACTCGGCGTAGCTACTCCACTGTCAGACCTGTTGCAACATACTACGGCTATCCCGGTTCATGCTGGGTATCCGTTTATGACAACTAGTCCATGGTTGAGAAAGTTCCAAATAACGCAGTGGTTACATCGTGAGCACTGCGTCCATGGGCAAGAATACTACGGTCAAGGACGAAATGACAGGAGTCTGACATGCATCGCGTACCATCAGTGATGGAGAAGAGCTGAGATTGTGTACATGGTTGAACCCTGGTCGGATCACCTTTTGACAACAGGCTTTCGGCCCAGCCTTGCAATGGCTCCCGCAATGTCTTGTTTTGAAACACGCTGTGTATGGCCGTGCAGAGACGATGGCTAAGGAAGATTAACCAAGGGTCCTTGGGGGCGGGACATTTCATCCGCTACTTGTCAAAGGAAACCGCCTAGTCAGATCTGCTGTGGGAAACAATTACTGCAGCCCCCACTGAATATAAGTCAGAGTGTCACTCACTAACTTCCATCGGGATAGTGGCATCCATTTACTACTCTAGGCGCACTCACATTCCAGCCGGCCCTAAAAACAGGCACAAGTGGCGGTGATACCCGTGTCAGGGTCGTTTTCTCCACTGAGGGGTTTTCTTCCTTGCAAATCGCTGGCGTTTCATCGACAGATGTGCCTCATTTGATCATCATCGCAACCTGTAGCTCAGCCTTATCCATTTTCTCAAGCTGCAGGTCCTCATCTCTGTTCCTTGCGTTTTCTCCAACCATTTCTTCTGCTACTTTTTTATTCCTCCCAGACAATAGGCGATGGCATACAACCCTGATTTTATTCATTGCACAATTTGTGGCTTGGTGCTACAAGACGACGTTGTTGCATTTTCTGGCCCCCATTGGCCAGAACTCTGTGATGCACCCCCATCCTTGAAGGTGACAGATGAACAAGTCACACGTTATGATGCTTTTGCGAACAATTATCGTGGCAACCTGACCTTTCCCCATGATCGCGACGAGATACATCCTCAATGGGACTACGATGTCAATGAAGACGCGGAAGATCCTTCGGAGTGGGTGGGCAAGATGTATGTTGGCATTCACAAAACTTGCGAACAACTTTTCAATCGCGTAATCAACACATCGCCCAATGCCAAAGTCCGCTCACTTGGAGAACTTTGGTTGACACTAGAACGCCGTTGCGCTAGAACCAAGATGGAGGATTCTCACAACATTGGCATGCATTTTACTCCTTCTATACCAAACTCGGAACCTGGACAGCCCTTGTCTTGCGGGCTGGAACGTTACTTTGTACCTTCACCCAGTCTCTATCTATATGGAAACGAGTGGGATGGCTGGGTAAGTTTGAAATTGTTTTCCGCAGAAACCCTGGTATTCTTTGCTAACCATTTTTCGACAGTGGGATGAGGACCCCATCGACATCCCAAATCTAACTATCGAGCTAATTGCCAATCTTGAGCATGCACCAGAGACCTCTGTTCAGCTGCCAGAGGATCTCAAGCAATTCAGAAACCACATTGAGGCATTACCTCAGGAGGTCAAAGATCATATCTGCTCGTTTTTCCAGCATAGCCAGACCTCGCTGGAGTGCACCTACTTGATGCCTCAATCCATGTGGAAGCAGGCCTTTTTCCAAATCCCCTTCCTTTGGGACCTTGATACGCAAGTTGTCTACGACAAAACTGGCAAGGAAACTGCCGAGATTGAAAAGTGGAATTGGGAAAAGATCACCAGGCAGGTAATGAGTCCAGCAAAGATATCATCCCATGAGGCACGGGAAGACAACGATGGTGCATGGAGCCATGACAAGGTCGGTCTGCGTGTCCCTGGTGGATTCACCAATCGTCGACGAATCTGGCAGATTTTAGAGGAGATGTACCCCAACGATGTGCAGCATTAGCTTAGCGTATTGTAAATATAAAATACGACGATTAGACAATGGCTATGATCACGGAACGCATTCCCACATTGGCCATACCTTGCATGTATCGTGCCATTGGGAGGTGGGCGTGACGACAAGACATAAGCACTAACGACTAATGTTTGTATTAATGTGATTGTAAGGAACATCGTGTGATAATCCAGGGATTTAGAGGTACTAACAACATTTTTTTGCCCACTTCGAATGTACCTTGCACCAGGCTGAACGTTTCTCTGCATGGGAGCCATATTCTGTCTACAAGAACGCAACCCTGCATCAGGATGAACAGGATTACCCTAAACAACTTTATTAACATTAATTGAATTACTCTGTGTCTCGCCACCAGCATTTCAGTTTAAAATTTGCGGTATCTCTCAGCGCTATGATTACAAACAAAGGTCTTTATTACTGTCATTATATTTGTTTTGAAAGAAAATGATTAACAAATGTGTCGGATGGATATGGTTAACTGTCTAGTGATCCACTACCGTGATTGGATGTGACCGTAGGCCTACTGTTGACAGGGCATTTAAGTTTGTACCTGGCATGAATGTAACCAAGAAAACACAGCTGTGTTTTGCAGTTACATTTGCTAAGAAATTTTACCATGGCCTTGTGCAGGTGTCTAGCAAAGCTTCATGCTCGCTTGGGACGGCTCTGAAGATCATGTCTACAACGAGCTCAGAATTCCGTCTGATGTTTAGTTGCTAGCTGAAACGGCTAAGTATGTCCGGAAGGATTCCAGATATTAGTGTGCCTTGCAGCACGGGCCTGGAATGTGGGAGCATTGAAGTAAGCGAGTAGTGTCGTTTCAAAAACAGACCACACCAAGCGGGGCTCATCTCGTCAAGCCAATTTCGCCCTGTCAGCTCGGTAATCTTTCGGTCATGGCCGCAGAGGGCGGTAGATCTAAGGGTCTGACATGAGTCGCAGTGTTATAACTCTCTATTATATCACCTCACTCTTGTTCACCGACCTTTGTCGTACTTGCAAAAATACCAGCAAATTGTTTTTCTTTCTCTACAATGTTTTCCTGGATACATCTCTCCGTCATAGGGTTGGCTTTTGTCACCCCAGCCATTGCTGCTGACGAGTGTCAACCATCAACATGGCAAGCTAGGCTGATGGAAACCGGCGGCATCAACTGTCGGTTTAGCACTAAAACCGGATCCAAAGTCAGCTCCGACACCTGTGACACGATAGCCAAGAAATATGAAATCACCTTGGATACCTTTTACGAGTTGAACCCAAGACTCAAGAGCGACTGCAAGAACGTCTTGCCTGATATCAGATATTGTGTGGAAGGATGTATGTTTCTAGCAGATATTCTCGATTTGGAACATCCTGACTGATAAAAATCTTCAGTCCCAGAACCTATTCGCGCTTATAATGGCCTTTGCGGACCTCCTCACTCAAATGCGACATGCGTTGGTACAGACAAGCAGTGCTGTAACAAGAACACTTGGACGTGTGGTGATACAAAGTACGTATAGAGTAATCTCGGAAACTCATATAGTTTGCTGACTTCTTGCAAGGGATGATTGCCATCTGAACTGCTACGAAGGGAACTGTTATTAAGTTGACAGGAAGGAGGATGATATGAACTTTAACTTTCATTTTTGTAGGTGGAATAAAGATTAACAGCGGACAATGAGAGTCGTTGTTATAAGTGTATAGGTGGAAAGAGCGTTTCGTGAGCAGGCTTTGCCGTTTCACAATGTATGCAATCATTGTCTTCTTGTAGCAGTACAATTTTATGAGTTCTTGTTTAATTTAACCTCATGTTGAGTTTAGGTGCAAAGGGCAATACGAATAACCAGTGTTGAGTCGCATAAATCCAAGAAACAATTTCAGAGCATCTGCAAGCTGCTCGTCTGGAGATCATAACTGGACACTTCCATCATGACTCTCTCGATGCGTGTCGTCGCGACGTCATTTGCTTGTCTCATGATGCCAATTGTTTTGCCTGCAAAGTGAAGTGAAACCAGACTAGGATAATTTTATGTCTAGAATAAAGTCGAAATGGTTTGCATGATCAACCAGCTGCTATGCTCCTGGTCCCTCAAGTCGTCGGCGAGGATCCACTGAAAACCCAACCTGCAGTGTTTCTACCATGATCATCGTCGTAGAACTGGGGTCAATGAAAATGGAGTTGGGTTTCCATGTGATATCACGAAAGCTCCCTAAGAAACCTACATAAGACCCGTTGTGTCACTTGAATCAAGATACGATCCCAATCATGTCTTTGTGAAATCAAAGTAGCCGGTTCAAACTATCTCACATCGTTGAAAGTGAAACAGTTGTTGAAGCTACAATTGATACCCAGTGCCTATGACTTGTGCTGATATAGTTGTTGTTCGCCTTCTCCAATTCTTCGATAATGTCCTGATTATAAGGTAGAGTCACAGTAGCTCCACGTATGTCAATTAGCCACATTACCGGCTTTGCTGTTAATTGACCTTCACATGCTTCCCGTTCTGTATTAAATAAAAAGAAATTCCCCATTGGTGATTTCTTGTGGCCCATACCTAAATGCTATGATTCTATACTGATGTCTCTGGTATCCATGGTATATCCATGCGTGACGCAGAGGGAAACATGACATTTAGGTGCTCTAGTATGTATTGTAATCGCACGGCTAGCAACCATAGCTGAAGAATGATGGAATAGTTCTTTTTGGCACTGGTAACGTATGTCTCTGTGCCAAAGGACGCGAAAACCTTGAGGATGCTACCAGTGAGCAGCATGGCTTTGAGGTTAACCTTGCATGCTGTCGTGTCAAGGAGTACCCTGGCCCAGTATCGTATGCGCATTCGTCTTGGCGCGTCAATGCCAAGTCTCCCGTAGAAGAAGCTCGATCTGGCGTCTGAGTTTGGATCTCTTGGTTTGCACGATGTAGTCGCGTCTGAAATCTGCTTCTATACAACACCCAACTTATCCCATGTTTCCTCCTCAAACCGTAAGCTTTATCATATCACTTCCTATACATCATGAGCACATTTGGTCAGATAGCTATCATTCAAACATTACGAATCACCTAGTTAAGCTTAGGATCTTCGCTTACTGGTAGCTAGGTGTTGTGTAAGAAGGTTTTTTTCAGCTGGTGGTGTATATTTTGGAACTTGTCCGATTTTTAGGTTAAGTACCTCCTCCAAATGACAATAGAACAGGTGACCACGTTTAATCTTTTTTTTAATTCGAATGTATTTTACTCTGATTAAGCATGAAGAAGTTGATGCCTTGATTCCAAGCTAGAGGACTCTGCTTCTGCCTGCGTGATATTGAGTTTTCAAATTCGCACTCCAGTAAACCTGTAATCTATAGGGTATATCTTCACGTGCTCCTGTCCTGCTGCCGGGCTATCGTGATATGCAGTAATAATGATAATTGGTCACTGTTATGATCCCTGTCAATATTCAGTAGCGAGCAGTAGCCGGTATCGGCATCAGCCCCGCTGCATTATCTGGCATATTATATAGACTTGGCAAAAGTACTTTCTCTTCTCGGCATCGGTAGTTAAAAATCATGCTTGTTCTAAGCTTAGAGTGATCGCATGGATTAAGCGCTCAATGAGATCCATGCGTCCCTTGAATGTCCTTCCCAGAATGGAAACCTCCATGGCACCCGGCATTCGCACGTCTCGTATACTTACGGGTCATACTGCCAGGAACAGAAGGTACAGGGGTATTTTGACTCGTGCGGTTTTACACTAACATGTTCCAGGAATAGACTCGGGAACAACATGTCCACTCACGAGTTAAAGGGGCAGGTCGAATTAGACGGAATAATTTACAAATGGAGCTACCAGTATCACATTGCTCTTACGGGCAGTTCAAAAACAACAAGGACCGTTATCTATGCTGTGATGAGATGAACCTTTGATCCAGATGAACGGAGATATTGCACAATCGGAAATGATCGCCATCAGATAACAAGATGAGAAGATAGACAGATCAAGTCATCTGGTCTTTATTGTGATTATAGATGATAGAACATAATTATAAATATGAAGCACAAGTCACACGAATTATAGTCTACCATCTCTTCATCAACTCATCAACTCATCTCTACTTTCCAAGTCTCAATATCGCAACAATGGTTTCCAAGCTCGCTCTCGCTCTTTTCTTTGGCAATGCCCTTGCTGGTCTTGCCGGCCGAGCTCTTCCTCCTCGTTGCGCCGTCGCCGACCCTACCGCTGAGCAGGTTCAGCACGCCCAGGACTTGAAGAAGATCGAGTCTGTGTCCAAGGTTGCTGCCGCTTCCATCACCGTTGACACCTACTTCCACGTTGTGTCCTCTTCTTCGTCCAAGTACATCTCAAAGGCCAAGCTCACGGCTCAGCTGAAGGCACTTAACGACGCCTATGGCCCCAATGACATTACCTTCAAGCTCATTGACACAACCTTCACCACCAACACCAACTGGGCTGCTGGTAATGGCGAGCTTGCTATGAAGCGACAGCTCCGCCAGGGAGACTACAAGACTCTCAACCTTTACTTCACTGATGTCGCCAAGCTTGGAGGCACTGAAGCTCTCGGTTACTGTTACTTCCCTGAGCCCAACATCTCAACTGGCTCTCAGAAGTTCATCCTTGACGGTTGCGTCATCGTCGCTGAGACCGTTCCCGGAGGCACTGCTGCTCCCTACAACCTGGGTGGAACTGCCGTCCACGAAGTTGGTCACTGGTTCAACCTCTTCCATACCTTCCAGGATGGATGCAACGGTGGAGATCTCGTTGCCGATACCCCTGCCCAGGCCCGTCAGACAAGTGGATGCCCTGCTCGCAAGGACACTTGCCCCAACCAGGCTGGTGATGACCCCATCCACAACTACATGGATTATTCCGATGAGTACGTCTTCCCCACCTATATCAACTTGAGTGCTATGCTAATACAAATCCCAGCGTTTGCTACGAGGAGTTCACTCCCGGACAGCAGACCCGCATGCATTCTGCTTGGACCGCTTACCGAAAGTAGATGGACGATGACGAAACGATATTTCTTGTATATAGTTTTGGCTAGTAGTTTTATGAAGCATATATGACAGTTTCCGCGAGCAATCCAATTTGAGTGCTACTCATGACTTTCCTTGTGCACCATCATGACCTGCCAAACGTTACTAGCTATGTTAACTGAACATGGACCGCCCTTTGACAAGTAAATTCCCACGTGTGACTTTCATGCATTTATCTACATTCAATTAATTATAGATCCGGTGTTGGTTTGAACTGCATCAAGTTGATCCCAAAACTTGTCCCAGGGCCAGTCATCTGAGGAATAGCTTTACACCAATCTAACTCGCGACTATGCCCATGATGTGTAAAATAGTTTAACAGTGTCGCTTGAGCATAGCAGGTTATCTGAGGGCCGAAAGTACCATTCTCAATGCGATAGCAAAATTCAATGCTTTGACATAGCAGCCGACTCAATCTGTCAGCATCGACCTGGAAGACCTCCAGCATACTGGGTGTTATGCCACTGTTGAGCGTCTCATCCTCATATTGCAGCATCGTGCTGTCATTATGGTTTGTCGAATGTAAAAGCAGAATGGTGTCAAGTATATCAAGCATGATGCTGGAAGCAAATATCCAAGCACTGGCGCTTGCAATAGACGAGAAGATGAGGGCAAATGGGAATAGTTTCTCTTCGTGGTCTTCGTCAGTCGGGTTGCTTGCTTGGGCAGGAACAGACCAGTAGACAAGCGCTTCGCTTTGAGTCCATATCTGTTCACTATAACTGTTTCGCCAATGATCGAGTTCACGGAACTTCTGGATAAGTGGTTCGACATATAAGAGAAACCTCATGGAGCTGCTACTGGATCGTAGGGTCTCATGGGCATTGGAAATAATCGGAGGTATGTCTATAGCAAGGTCTAATAGTCCGCCGAATGAGATAGGGTTGGAGGCAGGCCTGATTTGTCGCCATACGTGAGGCTCGAGTATAAGAGGGCGCTTCTGTACCATTGCTTGGATGACCTTGGACAGTGTAAGCGCAGGCCTAAACGATTCCACATAAAACTGGTATTCACGTACACATATCACACACAGACGATGGCATAGATCGCTCCAGCTCTGTGTAGTGTTTCCCGAGACGACGCGATTGCGGAGCATTTCAGAAATACCCTGCGCGTGTGCATTCCAGCTAGAACTTGTATGAAAAAGAAATAGCTGTTTTGCGTTAGTAAATAATCACAACTATATCGGACGTCTTTTTCTTACCTCACAAGTAGACAGAATAACAATGGCAGCAAGGCTCTCGTCACTGCTCCCATCTGATGGACTATCTAAGATACTAATGATCTTGGACAGAGCATGGTTGTAAAGTTGGACTGTCTCGTCATATGAAATGCCAGATTCTCTGGATACACGAATTTGAATGGCACAAAACGCCAAGAGGGAATGGTCCAACGCTTGATTGGGATTCGGCATATGGCATACCGCTTTAAACCAAGACGAAGGGGTTGAAGTTGAGTCTTGGCAGCTTTCGCCGACTCCGGGCACTGGATAGTAAATACTGTCGGCGATAGAAAGTGCTTGTAATCGAAACGTTACTACTTGATACGTTGACTTGGACGAATAGAGCTGGTCGCGCATTTGCTGTAGAGTATGTAGCCAGTCGACTGCCTCTGTCGTCTCTCGTATACGCTCTTCAAGTCGTGCACATTTCACAGCGGTCAGTGCAGAGACATTGGGTTGGGCCTGAGTCCGGTGAACCCAGAGTGTTGACCGCTCATATCCACGACAAGGAATTCTTGCTTTGAGGCACCGGTGACATTTCGGAGTTGTGAGATCACACTGATGAGCTATTAATAATGTGATCAGAGCTGGGAAATAACGTTGGGGTGTGTGCCTTGACGCGACGCCTCTTACAGTCATGACATGCCTTGGATTTCCCAGCAATGCCGACCATGTTGCGAAGGGGTTAAGGGGACCTGAATAGCTGTGGTTATATGAGAATGTATGCAGCACTAGATCATATTTGGTACCAAACTTCGAAATGTCTTTCAGGGTTGTTGGAGAGGAAACACGGATTGATAAGAGTGAGAAAATGATGACATTGAAGTGGCTTGCTCATGACAAACGAAACTAAGCCGGATATAGTAGCATCATTCTAGGTATTTGACAGGGAATCAAGCCGTCATACCCCACTCTCAGATCCCGATGGCGACTTAACCTCATTGAGAACCATCTTTCGAGCATGTAGTCAAGGATAGCATTTGTAAGAGCATTTCTAAGGGTTTGTCTAGCTATAAGAAAAAGTGCATCCCACGACAATAGCTAAATTCATTGCATCAACAATCGTCTCTGAAACTTCCAACTTGATTATCTACACTGCACTATACACAGAATGGCTGAACACAAGCAAGATCCCAATCAACTACCATCGCTTCCTCCTTCTTCGGACGAATCGCAATCGCAGCCAGAATTGCCGGTGGAAAAGCAATCAGCAGATACCATTGGCCCTGATAAGGACTTTGGTCCTCCACCTGATGGAGGATTGAAAGCTTGGTCGGTCGTGGCAGGAGGCTTTTGTGCCGTCTTTGCCAGTTTTGGGTGGATTAATTGTACGTTTCTCTGACATCCATCAATTGATCTCAACAGTCATTAACAGCGACAGGTATCGGCATATTCCAAGACTACTATCAACAGAATCAACTCAAGTCATATTCATCCAGTACTATTGCCTGGATACCTTCAGTGGAATCCTTTATGATGTTCTTTTGGGTATGTCTGTTCTAACATCCGCTAGCTACATTTTTAATAACTGATTTACAGGGTCCTGTGGTCGGTAAAATGACAGACGAGTTTGGTCCCCGTGTACCGATCCTTCTTGGTTCATTTCTTCATGTTTTTGGTCTGATGATGACATCGATATCCAAGGAATACTACCAAATTCTCTTATCTCAAGGTTTTTGCAGTGCTATAGGCTGCTCATTCCTCTTCTACGCTCGTAAGTTCTTGCATTTGGCTTCACACATTTCTCTACGAGTAGCTAATTAAGTCCCTCAAAGCTATCGCTGCTGTTGGCACTTGGTTCCTTCGACACCGCGCCATAGCATTCGGCATTGTTACTGCTGGCTCAAGTCTTGGAGGCGTTGTGCTACCAATCATGGTAAACCATCTTGTCGTCAGGATTGGTTTTGGCTGGGCGATGCGATCTGTCGCATTTCTCTTTTTAGGTCTTTTGGTTATCGCAAACGTTACTATCAAGTCGCGACTACCGCCGCCACGAAGAAAGTTCAACCCCAAGGACTTTATTTCACCATTCCAAGAGATGCCTTTTCTGTTTCTCACTATAGGAGCATTTCTTCTGTACTTGGGTTCCTTCCTACCTTTTAATTTTATCATTGTTCAAGCAAAAGCACTTGGAGTATCCCCCAACTTGGCTGAGTATATGGTCCCCATAGTCAACGCAGCATCGTAAGTCCTCTAGTTATTATCATTTCACCCAACCAGTGGCTTACAAATGTTACAGCACCTTCGGCAGACTCCTCCCGGCTTATCTAGGCGACCGTATTGGTGTTTTCAACGTCATGATTCCTCTGACTCTACTTGGCGGCATCTTTACTCTTACCGTTTGGCTCACAGCCCATTCTACTGCGTCAGTTATAGCATACGCTGCGTTGTATGGCTTCACCTCTGGGTGCACACTATCCATTGTCCCCGCCATGGTTGCTTCATTCTCAGACGTACGCAGTATTGGTACACGCAATGGTTCGCTGTATGGTGTTGCCGCCTTTGGAGTGTTGGTCGGTAGCCCGATTGCTGGAGCTATAGTCGGTGATCAAGGTGGCGATTTTTCTGGATTGATCATATTTTGTGGTGTGTCCATCCTTCTAGGTGGAGCATTTGCAATTGTCTCAAGGCAGTACCTAGTGGGATTTAAATGGAGGGTAAAAGTGTGAAGTATTATTGAGCAGTCATACAATTACACTTCAGTGGTGTCAGAACCCGTTTATCAGGATGAGAATAACAGTAAAAAATCACAATATAGCACCAAACTACCCACTAAATCTTCTATACCTGCAACTATCCTATTTCCATGGTCCCCCAGTATCACGGAACACCTCCTCCCACCACTCCTGATTCGGCCCATGAGGCGCCGTCTTCTCATGCTTACAAATGTCATTGAATTGCATCTTGTTCAACCTCTCATCTGCGGTCCCATTAAACTGCCTTGGATATCGATCCTCTTCTTCCGCAGATAATGCCCAGTACCTAATACGTCCGTTCCTCAACTTCAGTGTCACGAGAGATTCGTCAGGATGTCTTAGTTCCAGGCCAGACTTGACAAGCTTTCTCAGATGTTGGTAATACCAAGGTTTGTGCCACCATGAAGACCTTCTGTCCTTCAAGCTGTTGTAGTGAATCATAACAGGAACTGACTCGGTATAAAAGTTGGCGTATAGCGGCATGTCAGTCCAGTTGGCTCCGCCTACCATGTCGCTCAATGGGTTCCTCGCAGCCTTGATATCGTCTGGGAGACCTTGTATGCGTGAAGGTACGATACCTAAAGCCTCAGAATGTTGGTCAATATCTGACTGGTCACCCAGTCGAACAAAGTCTCCATGCTCCGATTTATCCCGGTTCCTTGTCTTCGTAGTCTGCACTGATATCTGCTGGCCATAATCGAGGCCCGCATGAAACTCAAGATTGCTGTTCATAACTTCCAGCACATTTTGCGTAGGCGTTTTATTTTCTCTTTGCCATTGCCGCAAGATCTCCTGTTCGATAAAGACTTCACCTGTGGTGGCCTGAGAACTATACATGTGAATGCCCAGACCGAGACCCCTCTCCATCTTCTCCTGGGCATGTCGTAGATAACGTCTTACATCACCCGCGGGACCTATCATGATGCCGTCATTAATCCATTTAGGTCGAATCTTCTCGTTTTGTGTCATATTCTTTTCGGTCTCGGGGCCGTAGAGATCTGTTCGCAATGGACTCATGGGCCACTGGTCGCACCGCATGTCCGTACCAGCCCTCAGAGTGCCAGGGTAGCAACACTTTCCAGACCCAAAGAGTATAGTTTGTCGCATTGGCATTGGACCCCTCCGGTTCCATTGCTTGTATAACCTCTCATTGGCTTCTCTGTTTATCTTGTGGTATCGTTCGAGGAGAATCTGCGCAGGGAGTTGGAACCAAACATCGTAGCCGTCAATAACAAGTACAATGTCATCTTCGTGTAGCTTCTCGGAGGGGTGTGCATTGGGATGCATTGCAGTATCAAGGTATCTGACAATACCAGGCGTCTTTGTCAGCATGTGACCGCCGCGCCATCCCGAGATTGAGCGATGGTTTAGGCCCCAGTTAACAATAACCGGACTTGGATATCCAAGTGCAAGTGCTGTAGTTATAGTTTTGCAGAGATCGGGACTCGGCGAAGTGGCTGGTACGATGAAGGCGAACTTTCGGTCGGCATCATCAGAGCTGAGGTTGGTAGGTGGCCAGCTTGTCGAGCATAATAAGGCGAATAAAAAAGTAAAGATGATAAATACATAAACAGCAGGGGGTACTCGATGGGCCCTAGGGATCACTAACTTGACAGCCATGTTAAAAACAATGGGAGAGAAGAAGTAAGCTCTGCCAACAGGAACTTTACTCTAGAACGGGTTTATAAATCGTAACACTTTCGTGAAAATGACACGTACATATCTTGTATTAAAGTCTGTTGGTGGAATGTCTTGTGTATGTGTTTCATATTCAGCCTTTTGACTTGATACTACTTGCTTGGCAGGCCGAAATACCATGCAAGGGTGAACGGCTGAAAATACGGAACAGAGTCAACTAGGGGCTTAAGTTTAGCCATGTGAGACACAGCAGTCCTAATAACCAATGGCATCTTTCAGAAGTAATCAGAGGGAGGAGAAGGAATGCAATTGGCAGTACCCTAAAGTAAAGCTCAATAAAAAGGATACCGCAAGCCAGAAATAATACATCTAAAGAAACAGAAAGTAACATGATTTTGAGTATGCAAGCATGGCCATGTCGCGTAAGTAGTATCTGATCATAGTTAGATGTGCTGCTAACAGTTGGCATAGTGCATACAAGTATTGAAAGACTGCACTACTCCCCAACTGCATCATAAATTGCTTTGCCATAAGCAGCAGCCCTATCACTGCTCACAAGACCATTATCCATCTTGTTCATCGTGTAAGAGATCGTCATGCGTCTGTCAAGATCCATGACAACAAAAGAACCACCCCAACCACACCAAAAGCAAACGTTGCCTTCTGGCATCCAGTCAATTGCAACACAAGGTGTCAACCCAAACCCAATTCCGAACTTGAGGGGAAATTTCATAACCAAGTCTTCCCCAGACTGCTGCTCTTCAAATATCAACTTGACGGTCTCTTCTTTCAAGATACGTTTGCCAGCAGTTTCTCCTCTCAAGGTAATTGCGGACATGATACGGGCGAGCGACCGAGAATTGCCATGCCCATTGGCAGCGCCTATATCTGCCTTTTTCCACCCTTCACTGTTTGCAAGATTGGGATCAATGGGTGGGTTGAGAAAGGTTCTTCCTTGCATGGACTTGGCATCGAGATCTGCCATGATGCCTGAATCCTCTGGAGGCACGATGGGGGTAATCCTGTCCCACGTGTTCTCCAAGGCACCGATCTGGAAGTCGGCGTCCAGTGGACCTGCGATCTCGGTGGCGACGAACTCGCGCAGCGACTTTCCAGAAACTCGACGAATGAGCTCTCCAAGGAGATGTCCATAATTCAAAGCATGGTATCCAGAGGCGGTACCTGGTGTCCACCATGGAGCTTGGCGTGCTAACATCGGTGTGCTTTTCTCCAGATCGTACACGTCTTCGATTGAAAGGGGCTCGTCCCAGCCCGGAACACCAGACGCGAAAGAGAGTAGGTGTCGGACAAGGACATCTTCCTTGCCGTTCTGCCCGAATTCGGGCCAGTATTTGGAGACTCGCTCATTGACATCAATCATGCCTCGATCAACCAGGATGAGAACTGCAAGACTGGTGACTGTCTTTGTGCTCGAAAAGACATTGACGATAGTGTTTTCCTCCCAAGGTTCCTTGCGCTCTTGGTCTTTGTGTCCGCCCCAGATATCCACGACTATTTTGTCGTTGATGTTGACAGTTATCGAAGCCCCAAGCTCTTCGTTGGACTTGATGTAGCCCTCGAGGAGATCGCGAACTCCTTGAAATGGGGGGCTGCAAATACCGTGGACGGTTTCCATATTGACCTGATTTTTTCGTAAAAGTTGAAGATGATAAGTGGTGGGACTGCAAGAGAATCGAGGGAGTAAACTTATGGTCACAGCAACTCTAGGGCAAGCGGTGAATATATATGCTGAGGGGCCGCGGTTAATCAGAAATGCTAATGGGCGGGGTAGGCAAAACTAATAGGAATTTGTCTTTAGGTTTGAGCGTTTCCCTAGGTAAGTGCGGAAGCTACGGAAGAACTGGGTGCGTCTCCACTGATATCCACAAGAAAAGCATCGTGAGAGTATGGTTGGTGCGAGATGCATCTTGGCGGCTGTTGTGATGACTTGTGATGTGTTATGTGTTAATGTTGGTGGAGGGAAGAGAAGAAAAAGCTAAATGGAAGCAAGTAAATAGCGCATTTTATGCCTATCTAAACCTTATATTAAGGTAGGGTAAGAAAATAAACAGGTCTTTTATAAGCATTAGAGTCATAATGCTTAAAAAGAGTGATTTATAATAGAAACCTTATCTTCAGGTGAGAGTATGGTGTCTCATATTGCTCCATTAAAATATTGGTGAAGAACTTGTATCTAATAGTAACTAAAATTCACAGAGACGGACCTCTTACTAAGCCCCGGACTTGAGACTTCAACAGCAGCACCAGCACTGAACGCAGCCACTAAAAGTTAAAGAATGTTAATTCAATCGATAGTAGACGCTAATGAAGTATAGACATGAAACTAAATATGTACAACTGATTCAATCTAAAAGCCAAACCATGACCACCAACCAGCACCTACGTTCTGAGACACACCACCTAGTTCAAGATATCCTTCAAGTCTCGCTTCGAGTTCCTCTTAATACCGCACTTGTTAAGACAAGCATCAATGCCAAGAGCGATGTTGGCCGGAATATGCTCGCGGAAGGACTCGATATCCTTGCCATCGATGGTCTGAACACCGCCCAGAGTAGCTTCGAGCACGTCCCCTCTGAGGGAAAAGAAGTTTTGTGCGATCTGGTTGACACCAGGGTCGACATTGTCGAAAGCAGCGACAAATACAGCATCCTCGCAATCAGGGTTGAATTCTTGATGAATAGCGCCCTGAGGAAAGACTGACATCTGGAATGTGTCCATGGTGTTGGCGATGGGCTTGCCGCCATTCTCAACAACAAAGTTGGTGACCAGGCGGCCCTTGACAACGATGTTAAGCTCCGTAGCTCTGTTGTGAACGTGGGCGGTATTCATTCCACAGGGGCCAAGAAAGGCGACTGTCATGGAAGCGCCGTTGCCGATAAGAGCGGGCATGGTCAAAGAGGTAGCGGAAACAGATCTTCCGCCCTTTCCAATAGCTTCTCCAGCTCCAGTAACGGCTCTGAAGTCAAAGACGAAATCTCCAGGTTGGTTCAAGAGCTTGAGTCGTTCGACTTGTGTGGGGGCGGTGATGATCTTGGAAATGAGATCTCGGTCACCACTCCGTGTGTTGATAGGTACGATGGGAGGAAGCATGTCATCAATGCTTTCAGCCCTGGCTTGGTGGGCAGATGACTGAGGAGCCCAGGGAGCTGCGAGAGCTGTGCTGGCAAGCAGGAGAATCGATGTGAACTGCATGTTTGTAGATTGTGTGTGGTGGAAAGAGAAAGGGTATCAATGAATTATTATTGTAAGAAAGAGACGTTGTTGAGATTGAACTGTGCAAGTAGTTGATGCTGTTCGAGTGATTGATGATGATGATGATGTTTTTGTAGCAGATATATAATTGCTCTTATATGTTTGTCGTTTCGTCAACATCGGCTCGTCGGGTATCTGAGGATTCTCAGCCCCCAAGCAATGTCAGCACTACTGCGCATCTAATTTCAATACTTTCATCTTTATTTCAGTCGGTGAGGCTGTGGTCATCCAGAGTCATCCTGTTGTGCATAGTAACACAAAGCTATTCCAGACAGATAACGACTGGCGTAAATTAATCCACGTTAGAGGATCACTCAGCCCAGATGGAAATAGAGCTCTAGCAGGGGACAAGGGTCGGCAGGTTCCTCCTTTTAGTGGACCAGTTCGGGTAACGTGGTCACCTAGTGCTGATGAAACCTGCGCCACGCATCAGCTATTGGGTAACAAACGCAAACTAATCAAATCCTTCTGTATTTAGAATTGGGACTTTGGAGGAGGATTATCTCCTAGGGCTGATGGTAAGCGGTCTCTGATTTCTCATCAATGCCGATTGGTTATCTGGTCAGGCAGTGTCAGTTGTCAACCCTGGCTAGTCTGATGCCAAGCGAGGCTTACTTGCCCGAGACCCTAGATAACTCGGATATCCAACTTCTGGGCCGAAGCCAAGCCAATGGGGCTGTAACACATGCAAAGCAATAAGAATATAAGGTCCCCGCGTGCAAAAGCCTATTAGAAAGACTAAACATAAGCTTACCCAACAACTCTATTTTCATCATGGACCTGAGCATCCCATCTGGCTACGAGTCATACTCAAACCGACTTGACCCTCATGACGAAGTCGACAATGGCCATGCTGAAAAGGCAGCTCGTCTGAGTTCAGATGAACAAACTCTTCTCAAGCAGCGCAGGGCGCCGCCAAAACCCAAAGGCGGTGCTCTAGACACCATCCGTCTCGCCTTACGAGTTCTTATCCTTCTCGTCAACTTGAGCATTCTTGGCTTACTGGCACATGGCGTTAATGTTTGGCAGGCCACACATAGCTCCATTGACAGGAACGATGATGGCTGGGTGAGAACTCGATGGCCTTCCATCAAGATGCTGTCGACGTGGCTTATGCTGGCCGTTACCATATTCGCATCTGTCGTCCAACTAGTCGCACTTGTGACGCGCCTCAGTTTTGTAAGTACCCCGAAGATCTACTCTCATACCATATCTAATCATAAAGTAGTTGCGTTCCATGCGCGATGGCGTAGTACACAACGTTACTGTCTTTGTCAGCTCCGGGATTGTCATTGGTGGCTGGATCGCAGCGACTGTGTATCTCATTGTCGATAAAGAAGTTCTGCAGAACAATCACTGGGATCTCTGGTCTTGGTCCTGTCAGAACCGTTCACGACGAAGCTACATACCCTGGGCAAGCTTGTGCACAGAGATGGTAAGATACCTCCGCATGTATTAAATCTGCGTCAAAAATACTGACTACATGTACCACAGACGTATGCCTTTGCTGCAAGTCTGAGTGTGGTCTTACTGGAGATTGTTACCTTGGTCCTCTTCATTATCTCTATGCGAGGAATGAACATCCTTGGCAAATACAACAGGGCTAGGTCAACTTGAACGTTCGGTTTGCGACACAATAGTGGCATCAAATGTATCGAGAGGGAGAATCCGTTTATATGTATAGCCTCAAGAGAATAATATCATGTGATTTCTGCACTGCAAGATAACGAGATGCCAAGAACTCCTACATGGGATGTGAGTCGATCTGTCAGCAAATTATCCTTGTATAGAAATTTGCCCGAGCTATAAAACCAGCAGAGGAAGCGACACCGCCAGAATGCAACCTCACAGTCAGTGAAATAGACCAGCCTGACTAATTCACCCTGTCTCCCCATATATAAACACGACTCGAGTTAAGATCTGTTTTTCTGCTTCCCTATCTTATTTCCCCTCATTTAGAAAAGCCCGCAGAATCTCTCGAAACGCTGCAGTTTACCACCGTGTAATAGTACCATATCCAAAACATCGAAAACCCGGCAACTCATCTTCAGATAACAAAGAAGACAAAATGTCAGTTTCCTCGGAGGCCTACGCCATCATACAGCAGAAAAAAGCAAAATACTGCCGCTTAGCCGACACTCAACAATGGGATAAATTCGACAGTATCATGCTGCCCAACGCGACATACTCGTTCCACGAACCTAATGGAAGCGTGATTACGCAGGACGGCGTGACCTATGCATGGTCGTCACGAGCGGATTGGACTGCTTTCTTCAACAATGCGAACAAGGATTTGCAAGCCATCCACAATATCGGTCCTGCTGAGATGGAGCAGATATCGCCAGATGAGATCAAGGCCAGTTGGTCGGTTATATATCATGTTGGCAACAAGGATCCCAACTCGGGGGCCCATGGTACTGGAGGCGGGTACTATCACGAGACCTGGAGGAAGGTTGGAGACGACTGGTTTATGGAAACACTGAGGATGGACCGATTGTATTGGAAGCTTTTGACACACTGAGACACACATAGGCTATGCCACGTTGCAGGCATTTGTAAATACTATGAGAGTTATGAAACGCCTTCTCCAGAATCTCCATATGGGAAAGAGTAGAAACATCCAACAAATGATCTTGATATAATTTTGATACTAAAAAACAAATTTAAACAAAAGACAAGTAGCGAGGTCTATGTATTATCAAATGGAAAAGAATACTAAGTATGCCAACATGTAATTATAGTAGAGACCTTTGTTCGACATTTAAATTTATCTTGCTACTAACTATTAACATTTCCACATGAGGTTATTGGCAAGATTCTAGATTGTCTTTGATTATGTTTCATAATTAAGAACACAACTTTACTGCACCTCAACTCCAGGGTAGCATGACTAGGGTCGACGGCTTGATGTTTCATTTTAGCCAGTGCAGGGGTTACGCAGTTGAGTCAAATTATACTATCCCTACTCCGTACAGAGTAGTGCGGATACCTCACACTTTCTTTCATCTTATTAGCCCTAACAATAGGTAGCATTAAACTGCTCCTCTCTCTTTCTGTGAATACCACGATAGTACTAAGCAATTGGTATTTATTGAGGGCTTTCAATACCTTACATGCAAATCACATTCTGGTCAGTTTTCCAATACTGCAACTCCCTGAGACTCTCAACCGGAAATAATAACAATTCCACCACAACACCAGACTGGCATAGTCCCACACATTGCTCGGCAGTGACTTGTTTATCCTTCGAAACACCAAGATGGTCCAGTTTCCGCTGTATAGTATCGACCAAGCCTTGGGCTCGGTTGTGTATACCCCGAGCTTCTTGAATGAAACTGTACAGCTTTGGATCCCCCATCTGTCGCTGCTCTTGGATCTTGGCTTGCTCGACCGTCGAGAAACAAGACAAGGTGACTCGCAGGTCTGATTCCGCCGACGACCAGCTTTTGGACCAGCTATCCTCAAAGGAAAAGAACAAGATCTCGACTTTGATACAAATTGTGACACTTTCTGACACAGTCCTGCTGCTGGAGCCAAGACTCATCATGACACCAGCATCGCCACCAATTCTGTAACCCGCGACATAGTAGTCTCCCCAACGTTCTTTGAAGGCGGTCAATCCGCCATTGTACTTGAGAGTTTGCAAGGCGCCTTCTGATAGCTTTGGCGGCCGTGTGAAGGTAACGGACCCAGCTCGGTAAGTTGTCATGACTGATGTTTTTGAAGCCTGGTGCAAGAGCCCTGTTAGTGATTTGTATGTACGAAACCAGTGAATTGATATGGGTCTACTTACATCTTTGTTTTCCATCACATGTCTATCATACTGACAAGACACACTGGCAGAGACAACAAAACAAGATATACCAACCCCAACACCAACGCTAAGATGATCAGCGGAGGTAGATGAAGATGTGGATTCACTGGATTTGTAGGACGCATCGCCGTCAAATGGCTCAAAGTTGATGTATGATCTGCGCAGTGACTCGGTGTCAAAGGCGGAATCCCGCGAGAACGGGTCAATTTTTGATGATGATGCCGTTTTCGTGTTGAAGAATGACCCCAAAGCAACAGGCCGAGTGTGCCACGGCAGCCGAAGGACCTGTCCAGTTGAAGCCTGCCTCGCAACACTGGTGATCAGAGGGTCGAATTCATCCACAGTCATCCTTGACGCTGGTAGTCGCGATGATAAAAAGAAAAATTGATTAAAAGAAGAAGATGTACCGGAGCGATCCAGCGCAATGATTACATCTGAGGTGAGGCAAGAGGAATGTGATCAAAAGAAAGTGGCTTAGAAACAGATCAGTATCATGACCTGTGTCGGTTCTCTGTTGATGCTCGTGGCTGGACTACAGCAGCTGAGCTGAACACCATGCTCTGCCTACATCAAACCATAGAAGGACTATGCACACATGCTGTAACGCTCAGTGATGATCCCTACCAAGATTGGAAATCAGGCGCTTGGTGGCAAGCTGACAGAATAATAGTTTTCGCAAGAAACATGCCATGAAAGTCGGTGACTCCTATTACCATGGAGTGAGCTGAACTTTATGTGTAGACCCTATTGGCTAGCTAATGATGGGGACTTTCTAGGCCCCGTTGGATTCAATAGCGCGTTTCTACCCCGCGTCCAACTGAGACAATTGTGCTACAATACAACCAATAAGAGTCACCGAACTATTGCAGGGAGCAGCTGCATACCAGTCTCGTCGTGTTTATAGCATACAATAGTGTACTACAAGCGAGCAGTCAGCTGTCTAATACGGAGTAGTCTAATCTCCATATACTACTAATGGAGTTAGACTATATTTGCATTTGCACTTATCGTTTATTCCTGGCTTGCTGAACTGGAACATGTCCCTGGTCTTATTGGGTAATGTGGCTTGCGTAGTGATATGTATGATGTGTTTGATACGAGAATTGATTCAGACCTGAGTCCAGGCCTAATCCGTTGAGGATACTGTACAGGAAGGGCGGCAAGTATTGATTAGACATGGTAAAAGAACGTTGAATCCTGGTGGTAGCAGTTCAATATAAGAATAGACCTCTCAAGCTTTCATTTCCATCCATCATCCTCCATCTACAGGTACAGCATTCGCCTTTATATCACTTCCTCTTAACCTCATTCTATATCCGTCTCCTTCACTCAGGAGTACAGACTACTCATCATGGCACTTCGTCTGGCGCCATACAACAATGGCATGAGACTCGGTAAGCATGATAACCTCTAACTTCAGCCGTTCAACTTTCAACTAACTAGACTCAAGGCCAGGGGTACGTCGCACTCAAAGCTCATCTTTGTGATATCTAACATCATTTCCACTCTAGATTCAACTCCTACACCCAGCAGATCTGTGTCGACGATGCTGTAGTCACAGACCCTGATCGCATCGACAACCCAGTCACCAACGATGGATTTACCATGCGCGACTTGAGGTTCGCTATCAGTGGTGCTCATACCACACACAGTCCCAGCAGCGAAGAGAGTGGCGATGCTGTTCTTGTGTCTCCAGCAGGTGAGGAGGGCAACGATAGCACTGCCCTTGCAGCTCGCAGTTTTGCTTTCCAATTCCAGCAACGAGCCGAGCAGATCAAGAAGCTCATCGAGGATATCAATGCCTACGAAACTGAGCTTGAGGACGTTTCTAAGGCCGAGACTGCTGAGCGACGAAAGAAAGCCCAGATCTTGGAAACCAAGCGCATCAAACTCTCCAAGCTGAAGACTCTTGAAGTGACTGAGGCTCTCAAGTCTGCTGAATCCAAGGGCTTGGCTGAAGAACTTGCCAACCGTGGGCGAAGCCAGGTTGTCACTTACACTTCCCGATTCGTCAGTAAGCTCAGGTATGTTTTTAATATCAATCCATGTTGCTACGATCATTGCTAAAACTGGACCAGTGAGGTGACGGACGAGATGAACATTTCTGGCTCCCTGTCCATCAAGTATGGCGCCATTGGCGGCTCCGGTAAGGGATCATTCATCGACTCTGACAAGTTCAAGGAGAGCGACTTGAACTTCTTTATCAGTGTCAAAGTCATCAACCAGTCAATCAATATCAAGGATGCTCTGATCTTCCAAGCACTGCCCTCTGTTGACGATAAGAACTTTGTTGACGTCTTTGGAGACTGCTTCATCTCTGGTTAGTCACCCCGTCTCCCACAACTGCTTAGGTGCACTAACCCTTGCTAGGATTCCTTGAAGGTGGCGAGTTCAATGCTTTGGTCAGCATGAAGGTACTAAACAAGGACAAGAAAACCGAAATTGAGGCAGAGTATGTTCTCATGTAATATGAATCTCTTCCAAAGCTAACATGACTTCCAGGGCTAAGGTTGCCATGACCATCGGGCCGGTTGAGCTCGAGGCCGAAGCCAAGGTAAAGGTGGCCAAGAACAACATCCAAGCCAACACCGAGACCACAATCCAAGTTGGTTGGTCTGGCGGTGGAAGTATCAAGCCAAGTATTACTCCCCAACTTCACTTCCAGTCAAGACCCACTAACTCGTAGTGACAGTGGACGAGCCTTGGAGCATCGATACATTGATGCAGACTGCGGCGAGATTCCCAGACCTTGTTGCGAAAACCCCGCAGCGAACTTAGTGAGATTCACCTTGACATACAACTAATTCAATTCTGACTTCTCTAGTGCGATCCTCACCAAGTACGAAGCTCTACGAAGCTTCATGGCACTAAAGCCAGAGAAGCTTTTGCCTATCATGTACGAGAATGCTGCAATCTATACCAACGCGCTTCTGGATGCATACATGGACTATAAGAATGTGAGTCAGACATCGTGAAACGATGATAGTCAGTGGCTAATACCGTTCTTCTAGATCTACCGAAACATTTCCTCTGATCTCTTCGACATTGACGCCGGGACAAAGAAATTCGACAAGCCAATGGACTCAGGCACTCTTGCTGACAACACCACCCTTACCAAGGTTGATGATGAGTCAAAGTTCTCAGCCAGTTATAAAGGAATGGAACTCGGCAGAAGAGCATGCCGTTTCCAGATGATGAAGATTGTCACTGAAGTGGATCTTGTCACGTCGACACCCAAGCTGGCAACCGACGAAACCCGAGGTGAACAATTCCAGAGCCCAGTTTCATTCAGAGAAAGACTGCCAAAGGTTGTTCTTGAACGAACCCCCCGGAAGCTTCAATTGTTTGGCGATGAAGAACAGACATACCACCCTCTGCTCGAAGGGTCATCTGGTAGCAAGGAGGAGGCAGACAAGGTTGCCTCTCTCGTGGCGGACAAGAACGACATCAGCGAGCACTTACGGCTAGCCCCTCCAATTGGCTCAGATGAGGGAACTCTGTTCTGTAACCTTGACTTTGTCAAACCTACCTTTGCTCTGCTGCAGATCATCGTCGAGATCTCAGACCGTGGCGTTGTGAGTGGTATGAGAACTCGATACTCCAACGGTCTCGTGACCAATCTTGGAGCTGTTGGAAGTGGAAAGCAAGTCACTTTGAACTTGCATCCTGAGGACGGAGAGAGAGTCGTCGCTTGTTCAGTCGAAGTTGGTCGTCCCACTGATGAGGCCAATTCCAAGGAAAGGGTCACTGCTGTTCGTCTGTACACCAACCGTGGGCCTGATCTCATGGGTCAAGCCGACAACTGGCAGGCTTCTGTGGAAGGCAAAGGCCAACGTGGCAACACCTCCTTTGAAGGACTGACTTTGAAGCACTATGACCCTTTGCTGGCCGGTGGTCATCTCAAAGGCTTCTGGGGACGAAGTATCAACACTTCAACCTCTGGTAAGCGAACTGGCCTGTACAGAATGGGTCCGATTTGGGGAGACACTCAGGACAATTCCGTTGGGGCTGCGGGACTTGAGAGCGGAGATGACAACGAGCAGGACAGACCAAAGACGGGAGGTGTAAGAGCACTCGATATTGGCTGGAAGACCGAGACCAACATGGCCCGCTCCACGACAGTGCGATTTGAGAAGAGTCTGGCCTCAACACCGAGAGTCATCTATGGACTTCGCCAATTCGACATCATCTCTCCTCATGGTCCCAACATTGCTGTTGAGACTCTCAACCTTGGCAAGGAAGGGTTCGACCTCAAGCTACAAAGCTGGAACAGTCTTGTGTACAACACAGAAGCCAACTGGTTGACACTTCCCAACAACAGTAACATCAACTTCCAGTACGGCGAACTGGACAGTTCAGAGCTGCCTGGTCGGGCGCCTACCCAGAACGCCAGCTTCCGCGTCTACTTCGCCAAGCCGTACAAGACCGAGCCCAAGGTGCAGTGCTGGTTCACATCCATCGTGCAGCCCAAGGGATGGCGATCTCTCCGATGCACCGTCTCCAACATCACACGAACTGCTTGCACCGTGAACATGGAGACGTGGGCAGGACGACAGTTCGACCGCGCAAAGGTCATGTGGCTGGCGTGGGACTCTGAGTACGATGGCAAGAATGTTCGCTCTGGCACAAACTTTTTCAAGAAGGACGCGCCGATCAACGATTTCCCCTGGTACAACGGGTCTTTTGCCAAGCAGCCTGTTGCATTCGGGGCTCTCTGTCACATTGACTTCCCTGAGCAGGCGACGAATTTGCGATGCTACGCAAACATTGCTGAGGCTACTAAGGATAGGCTCAAGTGGCAGGCTGGTACCTGGGCTGATACAACGATGGACACGACTGGTATGGTATGGATCGGAATGGACTAAATTGTTAGCCTTTACTTGGTACAAGTTGTAGCTTTTTTTTATGCGAAATTCGCAGCAGACTTCATAATTACTGACATATCCTTAACTACTGGTTCTTTAGTATTGTTGTACTTGTAGTTTTCTAATAAAATACCAGCAAGCTATATCTACTAAAACTTAAATGAGGAATTTATTGAACAGCCTATAGTTAGGTATTACTACTCCTTCCAGCCTAGTAGACAAGGCGTTCTGGTAGTGTTTTTTACCAATGACTTAAATATGCCACCAAACACATCAGTAATGCCACTATCCTTCATTGCTGAAGTAATATACAAATCGATTCCTTTGTCTTTGGCAAAGTCTTTGACTCGAAGGACTGTTGACTCATCTAACCAATCAGTCGCCAGATCGTGCTTTGTGATTGCAATAACGACTGGGGTAATGTCTTGGGCGCTGGCAATAGATCCTCTAACCTTTGCCCTTTCGTACAGTCTCGACAGCACTCCTATGTCAGCATCTATCGCTGGGCATGTGATAATGACGCCATGGGATTCAGCAATAGCCTCATCAACGAGAGGCTGGAAGCAATCCAGCCCTGCGGTGTCAATTAGTTCTACCGGGTACTGATGGCCTTCGTGAAGGGACTCAAGTCGACGTCTAAGCTCGATTGTTGAATTATTAGAAGGGGTGAACTTATCCCCACGCTTATTACTACAGATCTGTATAGCCAGTTAATATCATGATGTTGAGAGGCTAGGTTTTGCTTACCCTGTCGACTAAGGATGTCTTTCCAGACATGTTCTCACCCACAACCGCAATGACAAAAGGATCATCTGCTCCCAAGGTCTGGTAATTTGGAGACACTTCTCTGGGCGCACGGCAATACCAAGCATCATGGGGAATATCTGATAGTCTCAGTGGTAGACGAATGAAGGATATAACTGACACATCGTTGAGGCTGACACCAGAAAACATGGACCAGGCCCTGTTCTGCAATGTCGAACTGTTCAGCGAAAGGTCCAGGGAATATGTTCTGACCCTTTTGTACACCCAACTCTTTTTCAGGATAATGGAGAAGGACCTCTTTGACGCGTGAGTGGGGGCATGGAAAGAACGCGAGGCAAATCTGTCCTCTGATGTTGATGGCACTAAGAGCTGTGTCTCCGATACATTGTTGCTTCCTGTGGCTCGGTCGAAAGATTGATCGTTGAAATACGAAACTAGATTTGGACGCTGAACTGGTGGATGAAGAGCTGTTGGTATACGGGCGAGTGATCCAGGAACAATGGGAGACCCTATGGTAGATGCGTCGCCTGGTATATAAACAGATCCAGCAATGCTCTGCAGATCATTGCCAATCTGATCCATAAAAATTCGCATTTCCCGATTTTCAGCTATTATCGTGTCCATCTGCTCAATTAAAGCTTGACTTGACGTGTGCGCCTCAAAGTCTGATTCGCTGATAAAGGTTATTTAGTTCCATGCCATAAGAAAAAAAGGGTAGAATTATTCAGATGTCACACACCTCTGCAAAATACTAAGTATAAGCACAAAAGCAATTTTATTCTCCGACAACCTCTTGATCAAGTGCGTAGCCTTGTCTTCTTTCATGGCCCATCGAATGCGCCTCCACGCTGAACTCTGCATTGATGAAATCTCTGGCCAGTCGCTGAGAAATAACTCCAGGTCTGTGAAAGTCATGACAGCGCGGCTCAAAGAAATAACAAGATGGTCCAGCTGTACCATGACCTTGCGTCTAGCAGAGATGCGGGAGAATCTATCGACGAGATCAGACATCGACACTAAGGCAAACCGCATTTCCGTCACAGCATGAAGAATGTCTTGGGCGGACTTGGGTGCTCTGTCGACCTTGTCGGCGAAATTCGTAAGTGTTTGGTACACTACAGTTGACAGGCTGATGAGGCCTGCTATTGAAGCCGATATGCTTAATGGGTCTGACATTGTGAGCTAGGAATTTTGTCAGAATTTCCTCCAAGGACAATCAATATGCGAACTTTACAGTGATGAAAAGTCCATTTTCAACCCAGCTCAGCCGAACTTGAAATACAGGTTGGTAAGGCTGACACAGTAGACGAACAACCCCGCACATCGATCAACTGGACGAATAAGCAATCTCAGTGGCTGTATAATTCTGCCTTCTTTCAGGCTGATGTGCTGACAGCGCATCGCCCATAGGATATTTTTATAGACCACTGATACTGTATCAAGCAGGTGAATTGGGGAACATAGAACGCTAATACGATTATGAAAGTGACTAATGCATAGTAGCAAATTGGGAAATCTAGACCTATTTCACTCTATCCTCACCTCGCCATTCGCTCCTCTGATAAAATAAACAGAATAACCTGGAGGCACTGTCACCCAGCCCCCTTCCTTTGCCATGCCGAACCAGGCTCCTCCTCCGATTTTCCGTTGAAATGCACGATCGCAATTACTCCAGTGAATTGTTTGACCGATGCCCTCAATTGCATCTTCGGACTTTTCATTTCTGGCCTTGTCAAAGGCTTCCTGATTGTAAGGTTGTACTTCCTGTTGATTGTTAATTACTTGCAAAAGGCCAGACCACAGGTGTCCTTCACCATTGCTGCGTTTGTCGACCCCCAGCTCAAATGATATCGGTGTCTCGGGTTTGAGGCTATTGTTGATTGCTCTTTGAATGAATTTGCATTGCTGGAAAACTGAAGTTACCGGTCCATCTAAAATTTCTTCCGCCCGCCATGTGACCTTGCACGTGATGCTCTTGCCATTATAACGCTCCGCTACCGTCATTATCTTTGCAGTCATTAATTAACTTTTAAAAGATGCCGATGCTATCAATGCTAAACAAGATATGCCCCCTGGAATTCGCCGTTTTCCCCCTAATGCTGAAGGCTCTGGCCACAACCCTAAACATACACTCCAGATAGACCCTGGCTCCCCCTCTCGTCTCTCATTCCATGCCTTGTGCCAGGTATTCCTTGGTGTTGGAAAATGTTTCTGATTCGGTGTAGAACCAAGGCTCATCCGGCATCTCATTTTCCTCCTTGGTAATTATTAGGGGCTTGCCCTTGTAGTCAACGCGGAGCCCAGGGTAAATGAAGTTGCGCCACATGTACAGCAGGATGTTGGGGTCCTCCAGGCTTGGTGCAACATGGGGCGAGATGAGCTCCTGATGCTTCTCGGGTAGGACTGACCAGTGCAGCCCGGGGTACAGGTGGTGGACTGTATGGTATCCATTGTTGAAGCACAAGTAATTGAGCGTTATGCCGGTAAAGTTGCGTGCAAAGTTGTACTTTGACGTCATGTCGCATCCGTCGTGCTGGAGGAAGTTGAGAGAGAGAATGCAGTACTTGGCGTAAAACTGAGGCAACAGCGCAAACCAGATCCATCGTCGCCAGTCGATCAGGATCAGAACGCCGGTGGTGCCCCATACAGCAATTTCCTCAATTTGACGCTGCCTCACGATAGGTCGATTGAGACGGGCTTGAGCTGCAAAGTAAAGCTTGTCATCCTTGTTTCCGGAGAGGACGACATGCCAGAAAAACAGCAACCCATTCAGGAGATTCCAACTGTATCGAACCTTGGTGGTGCGCACTATTGAGGGTGGTCAGCGTCTCGAGGGCGAAAGGTTCACGGTTTTTAATAAAGCACTCACTAACGTCTCTTGCCTGTTGAGGATACTTGTGATGAGACAAGTTGTGTCCTGGAATAAAAATGGAGACGGCGCCGCCATACTGCAGAGACAGGCAAACTTGGTAGAACTTGTTCCAGTTCTTGGACCAAAAGACGGGCAGGTGAATAGCATTATGTGTCGTGACAGCGCCCATGAAGGAGAGCTGAAACAAGGCAAGCCATAGTGAAAAAGAAATCCAACCGCCAGCTGTGGGGGAGGTAAAGTTGTGCCAAGTGATCAAGAAGACGGTGAAGAAAAGCGCAGTGCTGACAAGACAGCGGACATCCTCGTTATGTCTCAGTAGCGGTTTGTTGTCGAGTTTGGAATGCATCGGCGGTTCAATTTGCGTCTGCGCCATTATCTGCACCGGTTGTGTAGCTGTCATCCTTTTGGGGCCACGGTGTTTTGAAGGAACTGCTGGTGTACGTGAGTTATGTGGACGGGGAGCACAAACAAGGGTAAGGTAATTTGACTAGTCTAGTAGTATATGAGGATAGGGGCTGATAAGATTCGGAAAATCCTTCTCGCCAATGATTACGTGGGATTCGCTTCTATTACGGGTCTTTGACCAATCATTGATCAATACGCGTATTCGACACTGCTGACTTTTTGCACAGCCTACTCAGTACTCAATCTTGGAGGCCACTACCCTGTATTCCCCTCAACTGAGTCTTGTCAAGGGTCTAATTCAATGTCTATCTGCGGCGTAATAAAGGCAACACGCTCTGTTCCGAGCGGATGGCTCGGACTGTAAAGTCCCTTCTCGGACTGACCCGACATGATGTGCATGCGCCATTGACTTTTGAACCGTTAATTGGCTTGTCCTGGAAGGATGACAGGGCCTAGCGTTTGTGCTAAATCGACAACAACAGTATGACGTAGGAATCTGGCCACAAAGTCTGTCTCATGACACGATTGCGGACGGCGCTTTCAGTCCATCGACTTGTGTGAAAAAGGAGTTATTATATTAAAGTATTGGTGTTGGGAAGTCGGTTATATAAAATCAATATGGAGATCCCAATCACACACAACAACATATGTGCCAATCAACATTTAATTGCCAAAGCCTAAATCTACCGAAATCATTTCCGATACAAGCATGGTCCGTGACAGTGACAACTCACAATCAGAAATCTCTCTCCAATAAACACGAGGCCCGCCATTGCGTCACAACTCAGCTAAAACCTTGCATTGTCCACATTCTTCAAAAAGTAAACATACCACTGCACAGTCTTGATATGCGCTACAACGCTGACTCTTTCATTGACCGTGTGTATGCCCTCAATTGAAAGTACCTCAGGATCCCACCCCGGAGAATACCGGAATATGTGTCGACTCAGCTTCCAATAATATTTGGTGTCCGTATTCGCTGGCATGATCCCAGGCGCCATCACTACTTGCTTTCCGTAGAGAGATCTGGTCGTCCCGGATATCACGGACCATGGGGTATCTTTCTCTTCATCGCCCGCCTGAGTAGGTGTCACGGGTGCGGGTTCAAGTACACTACCCATGAAACGAATGAGTATCGACGACTCCTTCTCTTCCGTATCATCAAATGCGTGTAGGGTAAGGTTATGTCGTTTTGCGACCACACCAGCGAGCTTGGTGATTTTCTGTCGAACCAGCTCTGATGATTCCCCAACATTGACTCGGTGATTGATCAAGACAGTTGTCCGTTCAGGAAGTGCATTGACCTTTACACCGCCATGTATGACATCAACTGCCTGCGTTGTCGAGATCAGATATCCAGCCATTTTGTTGACACGAGAAACAAGCCGTGGGAACGAGAGCTGCTTTATAGTCTCCAGTATACCAGTCTGGCCTCTTCTAGGCAAGAGGTATTTGAGTCCCATCATGAAGCCTGGGGCATGCTCTGCGCCACACCACAAAAAATCCAGCAGTGGATTGTCCTGGTAAAGCTGGGGTGGATATGGATTATTCTCAATGGTGCTCACTAACTCAGCGGCTATACCGGCGCTGCTGTGCACGGGCGGCATCGAACTATGACCGCCCTTGGTGCGGACAACAATCTCAACATCAACGTAGCCCTTTTCGGATACCCCGGGAATAGCAAAGTGAGTACCCCAGATAGGAAGAATGGGCGCCCCTTCATCGATGATGAGCGACACGCTATTTTCTCCATAATGTTGGAGGAGAAAGGACGCAAGGAAGGCAGCTCCGTGGTGGCCAGAGATCTCTTCGTCAAATCCAAACGAGAGGATTATCGTTCGTCGCGGCTCAAATCCTGCATTTATCAGAGCCTCTATTGCTTCTAGAGACGCAATCAGGGTGTTTTTGCAATCCAAGGCCCCTCTGCCCCAAATGGATGAACCGTCGAACTCACCACCGAAAGGTGCGTAGTTCCACTGCGAGACAGTGCTTTCGGGAACAGGTACAACGTCTTGGTGGGCCATCAAAACGGTTGGCTTTAGAGTTGTGTCGCTGCCAGTCCACGTGTAAAGAAGTCCATGACTGTTAACTTTCTCCAGTGTAAGTTTCTCATAAATCTTCGGAAATGTAGTTTGTAAATAATCTGCGAATTTGTCAAAGACTTTCCAACGGGCGTCCTGGTCAATTGGGCCCATATCGTCATATGCTATTGTCGGTATTTGAATGGCACCTGCCATCCGTTTGATACTCTTCTCTCGAAAAAGGTCAGAGCTCAAGTTCTTGAGCATGGCTGTTGTCATTGGATCTTGCAATTGGACATTTTGAATAGGTGCTTGAGGGCATAGCGTTTCTGAATCATAGCTGAAAACCGGGACAAACGCAGCAAGAGTCGCAACTCCAAGACCCAGATACCACCAGGACCATCTTGAGGTGGCCCGGCCGGAACCTCCGGGCAGAGCAACCTGAGGCTGACTGTTTGACATTATGCTGCGCGCAGAATCGTAGAAGATGGACTTTCGGCAATATGTTCTGTTACTTCCACGAACATTACAGAAGGCCAGTGAATAAATGGATCAAGAAGGGAGGAGGGGTTCCAAGCAAGTGCTTATATGTTATAAAAGATGCAAACCTTAATTGAAAACGGATTCGGCTGAAACTTTATTTTAAGTTAAACGCCGTCGTTAGGAATGCTAGAAGCAGATTGTCTCACTAAGTCATGCTCATTGTTCACGTAGGGCACATAATCATCCGCCCACCCAACTTCTTCGAGAAAAGGTCATGCACCAGGTCGCGCAGTTCTTCAATCTGAAAGAAAAAGTCAAAGTCAATAATTTACACCGCTTGAATACTTTGTTGTTCAAGTCGAGTCCATCCACATTCATTGGGTTCCTGATGATGTCTTTGAGTCTCTGCAACCGATCAATAAGCGGGAGCCGTTCTTTGGCTCTGCCCCGCGCGGCTGAGTGTGAGAAATCCAGCTGGAAAGGGAAACAGTTGGAGCAACGCCATTGGTGATCGCATCCAACTTTTCGCTGATGACAGAAAATACAACTGCGTAGCCTGCAGGTGTTGTAGGAGCCAGATACAGACGCAGACAGAGAGGTACAATCGGGAGAATGGAGATCTGGGGTTGATTTATTAGCCATTTCTTCGCTGACAACCTTCTTGGGGTCGCTGGTGTTTCATAGATCTTAAGAATGCCGACCAACTAAACTGGAACTCTTGGATGTTGACAACGTAGTGGGAGTGGGAATTACATATCACTAAGCCGCTTATAAATTTAGGCATAAGGTAGGGAAAAATCGTCTAGCGAATCAAAAACCCTACTAAAACTACATGAGAAATGCCTTGTCAATCCTTGTTGGAAAGACCTCTACAATAAGTTTCCAATCACTCTCAGCAACCTTGGAATAGACAGTATCAAGACCAACCCGACACCTCACGCTACTGCAGGTACTCCAAATTTGTCTAGAGGGGTGACATCGGCCTTTGTCGGTACAATTCTACCAACGAGACCTGGCTGAAATTGTTCTCGAGGTGCAGTGATGTGCCAGTTCTTCAAACCCTCCTCCGTCACACCATTCTGCATCAAACCGCGCCTGATGGTCTGCTCGAGAATGCTATACTTACCATCCGCACGATGTAGAAGATTAGGCTCCTTCAAACTAGTCTTTGAATTCGTTATGGCACGGAAGAGCTTCTTCTCATTACGTGTCGGGGAGTGAACCAAGAACGGATGCAACAAAAACACATCCCCAACCTTGCCTGTGCCCAGGTCGAAACGACCGTTGGTCCGAGCAACTTCGTTTGACCAATCTAAATTGGTGCCGTTGGGATCATTGAACCGTGGATGGCCTCGTGGGAGCAGGTCTGGGTTGGTGCCATCAGGGTGGTCATATAGCCATTTTGCAACAGTGCCTACAGTCCCAGAGCAGAGAGCTGTGGGACCACCACCTGGGACTATATCGGTCCAAAGCGGCACGCAAAAAATACCCTGCTCAGGGCTGTCAAGATAGTGGACGAAGAACTGCCCATCGGTATGGAATTGGTCCAGTCCCTCTAGTGGCGATGGCTTGCCTTCATAGGCAGAATCACCAAGATTGACGATGAAACCATTGCTCCAGAAACAGCCCTCAGGGTCCAGGCGATGCTCCCCGCCAGAGAGCTCGCAGATGGCTTCCCAAGCCTTGGGGGCGAATTCAGATGCCTGAACCCACCGATTAGGCTTGAGGTTGATACGCCACTGCTTCCAGGTTGTCTTATCATTCAAGTCTACGCCGAGACGTTCTTCAACGTCTTTTAGCATCGGCGCAGCCTGCTCGGGCGTGAAGGCACTTTCAATTCTGCCCGGTGTTAGTTATCTGGCATGAGTGAGCAGGAGAGTAAAACATACTTTAACCAGCCATTTTCGATAAAATGCTGCTTTTGTTCCTCTGTAAGACCCATGATAGGCGTTGGTAAATCCGGATTTGATACTGATTGCTCTGCGAGAATGACTTATGATACTGATTATTTGTCTTTCATACTGTGTGGTACTCGCAGGGTTTATATATCATGATGGAAACTGCTTTACGGTAATGAATGCTTGATCTATCGGCGTTACGGGCCGGTCTTCTGCATGTTATTATCTTATGAGTGACATATGCGTAAGCATACAGACGTGACCATCTGCAGAGCTTGTCATGTGTTCGTTGAATTTAGTTGTACAGCCAGGATATGACTGCCTCGTCAATAATTATACCATGTACAGCATGCTGCACGAGTAGCAATCTTATGACTGTTCATAGTAACTCAACAGGAAGATCATTACTTGAGCGGATCAGTTGCCCTTCTTATCACGGAACTGTAACGGAAGTCTATACATGAGTGCATATAATCAGATGATAGTCCAAAGAGGGCAGGTTGTAATATCAACAACTCATAGAGGTTGTCGATTTGCATGAGGTGACCCATCATACTTGGATAAAATTGCCAAAGTCCGCGGGTGTAACTGTGATGTTGAGTTTCAAATTATCCTCTGAATTTAACCACTACATGAGCCCATTCTTATCTTTACCTCTACATGCCAAGAAGTACAAAAACCTATCCCCGCCTCGAAAGTGGTTACACAAGCACGAATACGGACCTCTATGCGACTATATGATAACATCTGACGTCTACCTTTATGCAGCGGCTAACTTGGACTCTACCATTCGCTGAATAAAGTGCTACGTAGCGTCGACAAGCAAACCCGATAAACGTGATCAAGATATCGCGTCTTATTAGTGCGGATAAAACAGATCCAGCTATCAACTGATATGATAGACACTAGATGAATGTATATGCTACCAGTTGGAAATTTAATTAGTATGCATTAGGTTCAGTTGTAGGTATGAGTAGTATTTGGAGGATCCAAACTTGATAGTACACCGAGCTTAGAATGGTCTCAAGCCTCTACCTTGTATGAAAGGCAGTAAATAATAAACATAACCAGTCAAACCGTATGAGATATCACTTAAAGTAATGGATATTTCCAATGTAAAGAATCATCAAGTTGATGGCTTCGTGCCAGATCCTGCCTGCCTGCGCTCTAGAGATTCTCTCGACATGAGCTCCGTAGCAGTTGAGTTCTCCACTGCAATTATAGTCTCTGCAGCCAATGACTTCTCATCTTCAAATACTGTGCACATACTGTTAACGGCGTCAATACAATTTGTTTCTATGTTTGCGTAACTTACAGAATGTTGCTTCTTCAAGCGTTTTACCAGAAGTCTCCGGGAAGAAGAAGTATACAAAAACGACTTCATAAGCAAGAATGCAACAGTAGACGATAAAATACCGCCAACTTATGTTTTTGAGACCGATTGGATTGGCAAAGGTAGTAAAAAACTCCGCACAGCGTGCAAAGAGCTGGAAAATGGCTATACCACGAGACCGCTCTGCGTAGGGCCAGATCTCAACAAGATATGCTAAAGGTAATTGTTAACACTGAGGCCTCGATAGTATGTAGTGCACTGTTTTACTTACTGTATGTAACTGTATTTAGTGCAAGACAATAGCAGGGCGAATAAGCGAATAAGAGGAAAATACTAGCCGCACCAGCAGCATCGTTTGATCCCCCGTTCTCCTTTGCCGTTATTGTCCTCTCCATGCTTATCGTGTAGCTGGAGAAGCAGATGAGCAAACTAGCGGTACAAGCTAGGTACATATGTCGACGTTTGAACCGACGAACGAGCATGGACGCTGCGAACGAGCATACAAGACTCCAGCAAGCCAAGCTGACGTTGATAGTCTGCTTGAAGTGGGAAGAATCCTTGCCGATGATCTGCAGCAGGTCGCCGAGGTAGTATGAGATAAGAGTCGACCCAGACCACTGAGTGAACAGGCCCAACATGCAGGTCGTCAGCAAACGTCTTCGCATGCCTGCAGTCGCACCAAGGTCGAGCCATGATCTCTTTGTGGTTTGCATCTCGATGCGTAACGTTGACTGGATCTGCGCCATTTCTGCCTTGACAAAGTCGGATTCCCTTCCCTCAGCATGGAACTTGACTAGTGTCTGTAGGGCCTCTTGACTGCGATCTCTGGCGACTAGCCATCTTGGGCTTTCAGGAACGAAAAAGACAAAGCAAAGCTGAATCATTGGGGGAGCGATCTGGAGGAGTGAAGGAATTCGCCAACCCCAATCGGACGATATGCCGTTGGTGGCGAAGCAAATGCCGGCTGCGGTAATTTGACCGATAAAGTGCGAAACACTGAAAAGCGATGTCAAAACCGCACGTTCCTTATCGCTGTTAGAACCATATCGATACATTAGCAGGTACATACCTTTGGGTACCCTAATTCTCCAATTAGGGAGGAGCCTGATACTAAGCATGACGGGAGACCGAAGCCAAGTATCAAACGTGCAGCAATGTAAGACCCAACTGCAAAGTTTGATTAGCATAGTCTGCCAAGTGAACTTGGCCGGTGAAATGCATAAATACCAGAATTAGCGAATCCCTGTACTAAAGATGCGATAACCATAATGAATGACCCTATGAAGATGGACCAACGTCTTCCGAGTCGATCATTGATAATAGGTATAAAGGGTAGTGACAAAATGGCACCTAGAGGGTATGCAGCTGCAATGATGCCCTTGAGAGATCCCTGAGGATTGCCAAAGTCTACGGATTTCGTATCCGTCAGCGTGAATCATGGGGAAAAGATAAGCCAACATACAACTGATCCATGATGGCAGTATTTGCATAGCATTGATCATTTGGGCATGAAACCCCGATGTCATCTGAATACCCATACATGTCGGGATCAGCATGAAGTAAAGATTTCGTAGATTTCGTTTCTGATACCACGGCACTTTGTCTTGATTGGCCAGGTTGGTAACGATGGTGTTGAAATCACCTTCTTGCGTGTTTGATGACACGTCGACTGCTGAACGGCTCATAGTGACTGCTTGTCCGTAGTTGGTGTGAGATGAAGATGTTTTGTTGATGTGGCGGGAGGGGTAAAACTTGCCAAAGGTTGGACTTGTCTTGGTGATGTTTTGTGTGATCGCATGCAGGTTGATACAGGCCGCGCGTTCTTTCTTACAAACTGCTATTTCTCTGTAGTCGGTTATATGCGTGGTCTTGCATATGCATTATCTTTTTGTTTGTCTATTCAGGGTTGCAGTGTGGCTAAATACCATGCCTGTGATTGCTTATGCAACAGCACCTCAAGCACCAACACCACCTGTTTTTCGGTAAGATCAGCATCGGTTAGGACCAACAAGTTTCAGAGGTCTTGGCAATCGAGTCATCATAACTGTTCAAGAGAGAGACCGTAAGCAATGATAAGAACTGTACGGGAACTCGGGCCGGATATAAAAAACGGTAGATGTTGTGGAACGTTGCTTTTATGCCTCCGGCAACCACATAACCAATACCATACGGTATTGATGTGACTTTGGGATACTTCGTGGGCGATTGAGATAGACAACAATGACTGTTGTAAGCTACAGCCGGACTAGAGTAATAATCTACATAGACAACGATGACGAGCATTTATGTTCCAAGAATAATTAAAAACCTGGGAGATGTCTTGGTTTCTCTATAATACAGCAGGATTACCTTCATTGCTGAATCAGTATCTCCTTCACATTCTCTCCTCAACCCGTAAACATTACAAATACTCTTTACCGCTCGAGGCTTGTCAGTATATACCATACTTTTAAATCCAGTCAAGATGTCAACCATTCTTGCGGGAATGTGGTAAGCCCAAGAGGTCCTCGATCCTCAAGTACCATATAATTAACAGCCCAAAGGTTATGGACTCAATACGACGCTGTACTCACAATGATGCGAATGAAGGAGTACAATCATCCAGTTCCCCTTGAAAAGCCAACCTTTCCAACTGGTACCGTGAGCATCCTGATACTCACCATTGACACACCTGACGACTTTACCAACACACTGCAATCTTGCGTTGCCAGCCAGCCCAAGGAGATTATTGTTGTTACAATCCCTCGTGATCTTGCAAGAGTCAAATCGTTGGCCTCGCCTGTCCTCCAAAAGTCCGGGAATGTGCCTATCACCATTCTGACTGTTCCGAAGCCTGGCCGACGAACACAGATGGCTCTTGCTGTGCGAGAAGCCACTGGTGATGTACTGTGTTTTGTTGATGACGATACAGTATGGCCCACCGATAATGTGTTGCCGTATCTCCTCGCAGGGTTCGAAAACCCAAAAGTCGGAGGCGTTGTTGGTAGACAAAGGCAAGTACGAGTACAAGACCCCTGTTTGACTAACAGCTAACTTCTGCAAGTGCTTGGATTCCGACAGAGCGACGGAACCCTGATGCTCTCACGCCTTGGGAGGTCGCAGCTATCCGAAAGCTATCAAGTAACAACGAGAAGCAGATGGTTCTCCATGCCAGTGGTGGTGGAATATGGTGCTTGGTAGGTCGGACCATGTTGCTTCGAACTGCTGCTCTAAAGCCTGGTACATTCCTGGACGATCTGACAAATGAGATCTTCGCGGGTGGGCTCCTCCAGACGGGTGAGGACAGCTTTATAACCCGTTGGTTGCGTCGGAATGGGTGGGAGTTATTCCATCAAGACGCACGCGAGGCTGAAGTCTTCACCGAGGTCAAATGTGACTCCACGTACGTTGGCCAACTTATTCGTTGGCGACGCAATGGGTTCCAGGCTTTTATCAATCAGCTCTTTATTGATCCTGGGTTTCGAAGCATCTATAAAAAGGATGCTTATTTTGCTCGAAAGCTTGCTGAGGAGTTTGGACGGCCTCTCATCACTCTTATCCATCTCATTGGTTGGGGATTATGCATCATGAACTCGCCCAGAATCGCGTAAGTCGACCTTCCTATCTGTCCAAAATGCAACCTGTTGTTGCGAGTTTATATCCAGACTGACCAAGAGCGTAGTCTTTGTTTCGTGGTCTGGTACTTGTATCAAATGGCTAGTGCCTACCGATCTTTTCTTACCTTGTTCCCTTGGGTTGGGATAAAGAACCTCTGGGCCGCCGTCGCTATGGACTATTCCTATCTAATTCTTGACTACTATGGTCTACTTACTGTCAGCCGAGAGGGTTGGTTGACCCGCAATGATAAGTGAGATACAATGGATACAGAATGCCAAACGATTGATCGATAGCCAGTTTCGGAGATTTATTCCACCGTGGAGGATCTACACTGAGGCAGCTGCAAATGTCATGGAGAAGAATAGGACGACCAAGATACTAGGAATGCAACTTTGTCACCCGGTTGAGTCATATATTTATCTAGAGTCTGCGCAACTAGAGATAAGAGAGGGAATATCATCTACCAATAATTCATTCTTTAAGTAACAAAACATGTTATGATTAATCTCTCGTCTAACTTCTAAGACTCGATTTTTAATCTCTCAATGATAAGGAAAAGCAATATACCGCCTTACCAATGACTTGGAATGACGCGTCCTCTTGTTCCCGGTTGATGTTGTGTTTCTTGGTTCATGACTGGGCATAAGTTAGACACTTCCCCAAACCCCGCCGCCCCTCCAGGGTTCGAATACTGCGAATTATTTAATTATCATTCTGGTTTTGGAAGGACTGTAAGAGTGTCTGTTGCAGGATGGGAAGTATGTCAATAATTCTCCTGACGTCCAGTTCACTACATCCAAGTTCCCGATTGATAGTTGCCTGCAATTTGTTCTGAACCTCCGAGGGAATACCTCCATCTATAAACTTGCTGTAATCGGCGATTGTTTCCGATGAGCCAACCGCTGTGTAAGCTCCGTGGTTGTAATCATTATCTTGATATTGCCTCGTTAGATGCCAGTGTCATAAGGTGTTGTTTAATGATGCTACTCACATGGGGATATTGCCTGTATATCAGCGCCGGGGAAGATTATCTTGTACATCTCGTACCATCGTTGTGTATCACGAACAACTTCATTCGAGTCGGCCTCGGTTCTGGTCCGTTTCCTTGTACGGAGACGACGTTCCTGTTCAGCATTTATGCCCTCAACTTCTGTAGATTCCCGCAATTTGCAAGGTTCCACAGAGCGGATGTGTTCCTCAAGCCCATCACTGTTGTCGAAACATGATAGACAGCGAGAACATCTATATCTTGGAATACAGTGTTTCCGAAATATATGCTCCCTTAAAAATAATTAGCAGCCTGTCCAGCATGTGCCACAGTAAAGAAGTGCACTAACTTTAATCTGTGAAACTGAATCCATCCCCTGGAACATGTCTTTCCATACTTCCTAGGATCGCGTTTAAAAAACGGACAAGCAAAAGGGGAGTTGGTGTCCTTTGTGTCTCCGCTCATTGTGTCCTGGGTCATCTGCGTTGCAGTGATCAAGCTGTGGCTTAAATCGCTAGAAGAAGTTGACGCTAAGCCACAAGAAGTTTCACTGAATAAAGTTGGCCCAAACCCTTGTTGAAACAGTGGTAATGAATCACGAGTGCCATCAGTGGTGCTTCTCCGGCCTAGAAAATGAACTTCATTCGGTCGTAAAGGCGACTTAGACTTAGTATCATTGCTTGGGCCAGCGATAGTGCTCGATCGCCTCTGGTTCTCACAACTTATGGGATTCCCATTGTCCGATTCATGGACGAGCCTGGCATTGATGGGGAGATTCAAAGGATTTTCCCCATTTAGGTACGTTGCATCTGACCCGGAGCGGTTATAGAACCTGACCAGTCTTTGCTTCACCTCGGCTGCTGTCGCTCTGCGGACTGGGGCTTCACCATCAGTTTCAACAACCAGCATGCTGTTCTTGATGAGATCGAGAAAGTCATGAAAAAAGGGCGAACAAGCCGAATGTTGATGCAACAATACAACCCACTGTTAGATGTCAGTAAATCGACTTTAAGGAGGGAAATCGTTGATAGTTTTAAGTCAATACTCACATTGACTACCTCAGGCTTGACCTTGCCGCATATGTTGCCTGTTTCTGGAGCCCCAGTTAGCTCAAAGTAGGCATCGTCAGCCTCGAGGTTGTTCCGTTTATATTCTCTCAAAGTGGAAAACTCCGTGACGCCTTTCCAACCCATGAAATACCATGTGAGGAACTCGAGGTAAACACATCCCAAAGCCCATATATCGTAAGACCTCGACAATAGTCCATCAGGCATGTCAAACTCTGGGGCGCGATAGGTTGGAGAATTTCCCATGCCAACAGGTGAGATGTTTGACCGGGATCTTCTGTTATGGAAGCGCGTAAGTCCAAAATCAGCAATCTCCAAGACTCCAATATCAGTGTTGGGCCCGTTCCGGAACCAAAGGATGTTCTCTGGCTTGATATCCCCATGTCTGCCATAGGACTGTGACGACTGCGATTGCCGGTGGCTTGGCTGCAACGCAACTTCGTAGGCATAATCGTCACTTTGGTCAGGCGGAGGCTCGTGAATGGTACTCAATCCCTCAGCCATGCCTTTGCACTGTTTCGCTACCCACAGCCCGTAACGGCGATCGATGGAAGGGTTTGGGAACATGGCCCAGTATCGTCGTAGGTTTGCATTCGCCCAAGGAAACAGAAGATGATAGCTGTTCTTGTATTCAAATGTAGCAAGGAGTGGAACTATATGTTTTTGGCCACTCAATCGCTTCAGGGCATCTACCTCTCTTGAGAACATCTCACGACTACGAGAGTGGAGGCGCTTAACCGCAAAGGCAGAGTCGGAGTCATGAGCTTCCTGCAGGTCACTAGTTAGCAAATATCAATCAATGCATGCTATCAAAGATTTATACATACGGCAATGTGATGGAAGTTGTGGTGCGCTGGGTGGATCTTGACCTTGAAGATAGAGCCGTGGCCTCCTTGGAAATCCTCATCATCCTCCATGTCAACGTCACGAGAGGAATCCTCAATGAAAGGGAGGATAGTTTGGTCTGCGAGGTAGTAGGTGCGCACAGCCCGCTTATCTTCCCACGAGAAAAACGGCGACATCATCATCCACTGGCACCCCTCAAATGAGTCTATCAAGAATGGTGACCACTTATGAAGACATTCCAAAGGCCTATGTGGCTGAAACTTTCGTCTCAGTTCATGTCGGCCCTTCTTTTCCCCCGGAACCTTGACAAGAGGCAGGTCATAGTCCGTAATGTTGTTGTCCATGAGCGCGAAGACCTCTTGGGGTTGCTGAATCATTGCTAATATAGCGAAGATGCGTCGAAAGGATGGTTCCATATGATTTCGCTGAGATCTTGGACAAATCATCTTTGCATGGAATTGTGCCTGGTCATGCGATAAATGCGGCATGCATTCTCTGAGTGCAACAGATACAGAGTCTTCGGTAACTATTTCATTCAATTTGTCCAGAGGTAGAAAGCCTTTGGACTCTTTGTGCGCATGTTGACATATCGCGCCTCTTAGCTGTTGTTCCAGCGATTCGTTTTCTGGTAGCATGAACAAAGATCCTGGTACTTCCGTAGGAAAGCGAGAACTGTTGACCGCTTCCGGCTGCTCAATGTTGTCTATGGTTATGTCTGCAAACCATATCGGGTCATTGGGGCCCAAGTCAAGACTGGCGGAGTCATCAAGTAAGCCTGTTGATCCCAGATACGAAGTCTCGCCAATGGGTAAGGGAGTATTCGGTCGGCTAGGTAAGATGAAATTGAAAGAGGGGATGGGTAGAGAACTGCAACCATGGCTGTCATCTTCTAGACCGGACGATACGAAACTTGTTAATGGTTCCATTCTGTACTGAATTGAGCTGCAATAGACAGAAGAACAAAGCGGTAGTTATTGAACTCTATTTCTAGTTTTATGCCTGAAAACGTTGTTGACTTCGGCCTTGCGTATTGCAACCAGACTTATGCGCAACTGCGCAATACGCAAGCCACCATCTGCTACAAATAATCTAACGTAAAAATAAGGCAACCAGTTCGCCAGATAGGCCGCACGAGATGATGTATCTTACCCCGCTTTGAGGCCTGCAACCTAAGAAAGGATTATTCTTTCTGTGTGTCTCTCTTGGTATGGATTCTGATTGAGAGATCATCTGGACTAACAAGCCTGGATGCTTCTTGTGCACTGGGTTCAATGTCGTCGCCGTTACATACTCAGGACTGGCTCGGAGCATTTGGAATGTCCAAACTCGAGGATTATATCGTATTTCTTTCCATTCGTTTATGAATAGTTGTCGATAGTGGCCGGATATTTATTGGGAATGGACCTTTCTCACCCAGTTGAGTTATATATCTAGCGTCATTGCAATAAGAGACAATAGATAGAACACTACCTACTAACAATTTATCCTTTCATCTGATGAAAAATGTTATAATTGAGCTCCTGAGGAGTGTGAATTTTATATTATAGATATGCAAATATAGAGACACAAAATCCCCGCTATTTACTTCAGCAAAGAAAGCAACAAAGTTAAATGATCTTCCTAGTTCCACACAACAGACTTCCATAGTGAACTGGTATAGCCACTGACTCCTCAGTATCATCAACTCCTCCTGGGCCGCATAGTCATTGAAGACCTCATCTATCTGCTCCAATGTCTTTCCCTTAGTTTCAGGAACCAAGAAGAAAGCCCAGACAGCAGCTAAAAAGCACCAAGATCCAAAAAAGATATAGACGCCAAAACCGATGCTCTCGATCATAGGTGGGGTTGCAACACCGACAACAAAGTTGAAGAGCCAGACAGTCGCTGTTGCAAGAGCCACGCCCTTAGACCGAGAAGAGTTAGGGAAGACTTCTGCAGGAAGTGCCCAGCCAAGAGGTGCATACGAGACTCCATAAATGAGAATGAAGCAGAATGCCATAGCCACAGCAGTCCAACCTGCAGCTGGGTTAGAGCCCCATTTCTCATTGAACACGCCCACAAGGACGGCCATGATGCCCCATGCAGTACCTCCTCCGATGCCGCCCCAGATGGCCAATGGTCGTCGTCCGACCTTGTCAATGATAAAAAAACAGACAGTAACTGCAACAAGCTGCAACATATTCAACACTCCGGACATAATTAGAGACATCTCCGTCGACTGGCCCAGTGATTGAAAGAGGGTCGGAGCGTAATAAATGAAGGCGTTAATACCAGAGAGCTGCTGGAAGAAGGCAACTCCAACGGCGATAGAGGTGCGGTGCCAGGAGCTCTTCTTGAAGAGGTCCCCCCAGCAAAGAATCTCAAGTTTGAGACCTGTGACTCCCGGATGACGCTTCTGAATTGTTACTTCATTGCAGATGCCAGCATGCTCCTGCTGAACACGAGGATCAGTTCTGGGTAGTCGGCGAAGTCGTTCTAAGTTTGTGTGGGCGTCATCGGATCGATCAACGAGGGCGAGCCAGCGTGGGGAATATGGGAAGAAGTGGATGCCGATTCCAAGGATAGTGCTGCACACCATCTGTAGGCCGAATGGTAAACGGAAAGATAACTCGCCAGCGAGTTCACGTGTCCCGTAGGTGATCCAGAAAGAGACCACTACACCTATAACACAGGACACAGACTCCAGCACAAGCAGTGTTCCTCTTAGGTTAGGCGGGGCGATCTCCGATATGTAGATTGGGGCTCCCTAGTATACTAGTTAGGTATTGTCCTGTCTGGTCGAGGAATGCCTGTCACATACCATTGCAAGCGTCCCGACACCGATGCCACCAATTGCTCTTCCAGCGACGAGAAGACCATAAGAGTTGGCAGCTGTCTGCATGATAGCACCGATGTTGAAAATCACAACCACAATAGAAAGAGCCTTCTTTCTGGAGATCTTGTCGGCAAGAGTAGGCATGAAGAGACATCCAATAAAGGCACCCAACTCTAACATCCCGGTCATGAGACCTTTGCCAAACGCAGTTTCAGTACGAGGGAATGCCTTATGAAACTGAGGCATGATGTTGACAATTGAGATGACACCCTGGTCGTAACCAAAGGAGAAACCTCCCATGGATGCCAAGAAAGCTACACCGAAAATGTATGGAGACTCGATAACGCTACGGATTCCACCGCGACCATAAGAGATATCTTCATTAAGAAGGACAACAGGAGCATGTTCAACGGTGGCCAGATGTTCCACGTTCTCGAACGAAAGATCACTTTTGGGTGATTTCTCGCCCAAAGAATGTGTTTTAGCTACCATGTTGGCAAGCGTCGAGTTGATGAAGATCAAGAGCAAGAATAAGTAAGAGTTGAGAGAAAAGACGATATGAGGATCTTGAGATGGAATGTACTGGGTCTATTTTGCACCGCATGATGCTTTATTTGTATTCGAGCTGCGTCTAAGACTTGCTTCCAATCAAAGCTTCGGCATTGTCTGCGAGTCAGACATAATAACTTAGAAAGTAGGTCGGTCACATTTCCCCGCAAATGAAAATCTGGGGAGAGTCCGGGGCTAGATCCTTGCCCCAGGTCTAGAATACCGTACTACAAAGGAGTATAAGGGATGGGAGTGGATGCTCTATTTCAGGGAGTATATTCCGCGGGTTATACTACCAGAATCTCCACCCCTGCTCCGGTTCTCCAACACACTAGATTAGCCCTCCACACCAAACTTAGTGATGTTACCAATCATGCCTTGGCATGCAGTCCAACAGAATCGGAGAAAGACAATCCTGTGTTACTTCCTTGGTTTCCAGTGGCTTTCATACTACGTAGAACACGGTCGCTTGGCATTGTGACTAAACTGTCTTGCCTTGTCGGCCGCATATATTATTGTTCCTGGCGAAAGGCTGAACTATCATATGACGCGTGTCTCCAACGGCTCATCTACTATCCAAAAAAGGAAATTTATTCCTCCTCATGGAACCAGCAGTGCTACGTAGTCAGCTGGGTTTGGTTCGCCGGAGAGCCCGAACGCTTTTCCCCGCGGGCATTATATCCTTTAATAGAAATATGCATGATTCTTTGCGTTACTTGAGGGAGGCAGACAGGTATTCAGTTGGTGTATCGACGGATTTTCATCGGTATTGTCTCCGCCTTACTTGGACCCTCTTCATGAGGACTTCAAGATACAAAAAAGCAACACCCCTCCTCTATCAAACTAAAATTATCATCATCGATGGAAACTCATTTGCAAGCATGATCATCTTTTATTTTCTTGGTGCTGGCTTTGCAGCCCTGTTTGTTCTTTTATCTATCCTGTTATCCTTTACTTTGTTGATCCCAAGGGCCTAAGAAAGTTTGAGAATTTCTCCTGGCTATCTCCCCTCACTGATCTACGACACTGCTATCTCAGCCACACGGGCAAGCGGTCTGAGACGCTGGCTGCTGAACACGAACGCCGTGGAGAAGCCATCCTCAGAATTGGACCTAATGCATTATCCTTCAATTACCCACAAGCCGTCAGAGACATCTATGGTCATCAGACAAAGTGCACCAAAGATCACAAAGAAACCGTTCTTGCTGGAACGCATCGAAACCTTTTCGATGTAGTTGACAAAGGTGAACACAGCAGGAAGAGAAGACTTCTTTCTGCTGCCTTTGCTACCAGGAATCTGGCAAAATGGGAGTTCAAAGTTCGGTACACCACTCAGCGACTTCTCGATGCATTCGACCCTCGTTGTACTGCAACTCTCAAGCCAAATACCGACCCTGACCCGGAAGATCTCACAGTTGACTTCAACAACTGGATTAACCTCTGGACTATCGAAGCTATCAACTACATCCCTCTCTCATCCAAGATGACCTTGCTCGATACTGGCACGGATGAAGTCATGGCCGAGACGCCTGATGGCACACTCTATCCTGCTAGATACCGACAATCGCAGAACCACTCAGCTATAGTCAAATCCATCTTTTGCTGGGAGTACGAGCTATACCCATGGCTACGTCATATCTCCAAGGTCATTCCTAACAAGTAGAAGAGCTACTGGGCTACTAGCGCTCCATAGGGCGACATTTACTACCATCAAGCTAAAGAAAGACTGAGACGACACCAGGCTGGTGAAAAACTCGATGATTTCTTCTCATTCCTAATGCACGATAAGAACGGCATTGCCAACAAGGTTAAATGGGGAGAGATTGTTACAGAGATCTCGGCAATCATTAATGCTGGAGCTGAGACTACAGCTATTGCCCTTACACATGTCCTTCAGCTGTTAATCAGCCATCCCACCCAACTCCAAAAGCTGAGAGACGAGATTGCTGGTGTCATAGATGAAGATAATGTCATAGCGCCGTTGGAGAAAGTGAAAGATCTCCCATATCTGAAAGCATGTCTCGACGAAGGTCTCCGTCTTATCCCACCTGTGTCGTCTGGTCTTCCACGACGTACGCCACCAGAAGGCGCCAGTATCATGGAGACTTGGATCCCAGGAAATACGTCGGTTTCCATGACGATTTGGAGCGCTCATCATAATGAGGACATCTACCCTGAATCTTATGCCTTTAAGCCCGAACGCTGGCTTGACCCAAAGGAGCGAAAAAGGATGGAGCCCTTCTTTATTCCGTTCTCTACGGGTGCAAGAGGTTGTATTGGACGGAATATCTCGTATCTGGAGCAGCAGATTGTTGTCAGTACTTTGGTGCACCGTTATGATTTTGCCATGCCGACCAAGGACTTTAAGGTGTCGCGGTTTGAAGCTTTTAACTTAATTATGGGAAGATTGCCTATTAAGATTTGGCGTAGATGAGAGGATAGATACTAGAATAGACTTACTCCAACTCAACTTCGTTTTACCCCTGTACTTGATTCCTCAAGCAGGGCACGCCTTTTAAAGACTATCTGCAGCAAGAAGACAAAGTAGAATAATTAACCATTACTTTTGATCCTACCCAATTTTGCAATTTCCCTATTAGATATGGTGTTTTGATGAACTATGTGTAAATAACAGAGAGAGCCTGCTAGCCAGACTCCTATTTCTCTTCATCATTCCATTTTTCCTTCAGCGTTGAAACAAGTGCCTTTGTCTTCCACTTAATTACTTCGTCAACCTTCTCAAGGTAACAAATGGCATGGGTCTGTTCACATGGGTCTCTTATGCAATATCCACCTACAAGCGTTAGCAGCCATTGTCACATTAGGGGTGGGGGGTGACTGTACTGAATGAAACCATATATGCAGGTAGGTAAAATGCGTTTAGAACATGGGAGTTGGATAGAGCAAGACCCATAAGAGTGAAGAGATAGAAGGATATCTTGGTCTGGAACTTAATTAGTGGTTTATCTTTGATGAGAGTAGTACTTTAAAATACTTCAAAGTCTGGCCTTCCATAGCTATTTAGTTGCTGCAAGTTCTTACAATGATGCAAATATGAAACGGCCTTGGCTGCGAAGTAATACTGCATTGCAACGACTCCAATATGTTAGCGAGAGAGCACAGCAGCTTAAAGTCACACTTACCGGGTACTGATGCAATAAAGTAAAGAGTCGGGAACGGTCTGTTTGCCGAGAGATCCGCCAAATTATGAAACACAGGTTTAAAAGACACGGGCTTAGCATCATACCACCTGTCTACCTCCATCTCAGCTGCCTTCCACTTGTCTTGATTACTGTCCAGGCTTTCCACTTGTAGAAATAGCCTCATGATCTTGGCGAAGTTATAGACCGCTCTGTTCGCATATGCTGAATCGTCACATCTTCTAAACACAGTTGACCTCTCAAAGCTCTCTAGGCATATCTCGATAGGCCTCCTGCACACTACGTAGATGTAGATGACTTGTCGAAGATGAACCCAACTTGCAGCTTCAGCTAACCCCCCCTGCATTACAAACCTGGCGATTGCCTCATGATTCAGAAGGTTTTGCGTTCCACTGAGATGATGGTAATAAGAATCGGTCTCGTTCTCGTTCTCCTCGTACAGTCGCGCGATCACAACGGCTGTAAGGAGCGTTGAGTCCCATGTTTCAGGGGGTTGAGCAAAGGCTTTTATAAGAAGCTTTATGCATTTGTTGTGGTAGAAGGTACTTTCAATGTCATTGGAAGTGTCCATGCATCGAGAATCGTAGCGGCTTGCGAGGGCGAGTAGACCGTTCATTATCATAGGTTGGCGAAGGGCCAGTCGGGGAACTTCGAGTTCGAAATGGCGGGCATCGTCACATGCATCAGACTTACATGTCATGTTAGTGGAGACGACATCTGACAGCTATAACTTACCAAGGGTGCACATTTGTAAATATAGATCATGAAAAGAAAGGCTTCTCGTTCAGTCAACTCATATGGAGATGCAATATGAACTGGAACAGGTAGATATTGAGCAGTAGCATAGTCGGAAGGTCCATCAGAGTCATGAACTGAAGAGTTGGCGATGAAGTTTGAAACTGATACCCTGTAGTCGGGTTCCTGGTCCAAGGGCGCAACTTGGGACTCAGATTGTATGAGATCATCAGTAGATACTTCTATCATTTCTCCGGGTGTCTGCGGAGTTTCCGACAGTCTCTTGGCAGCTTTGTCCTCTGTAGAGTTACTGCCTGGTTCCTCCAACACCATACCGTCGATTCCCCGTGGTGCTGTGAAAGAGACTACAGCCGTCAGCATGAAACCACGCAGAAACGTTAAAGGCCAGAGGCCAAGCAGGCTTTGGACTTACTCTTGGAGGGAACTTTGGCCCATTCTCCCCTTGACTGCTTCTCAGTTTTTGAATGACTATGATGTCATTATCGAATCTGCATTCCTGCCCTGACTCAAGGCAAGTGCCACATTGAGAGGCTCCGGGCTGAGTGACACATCTCCTGTGTCGGCGGCGACAAGTGGTACAGCATTTCACTCGCTTCATAAGTGCAAGATGCTAAGCGACTGTAGTTCTGATATTGTAACATGCAGGCGTAAAGATGAGGTAGATAACACAGGTAAAAAAGGCAATAGCGGGGAAGACAAGGATGCATGCACTAAAACCTCTCCACTAGTCTAGACTAGGTAGTTGGGCTTGTGTAATTGGCTATAATTCTACAAGTCTTGGCTATAGGGTAGCTGAGCTTCAGAAGACGCTATTCTAGAATTATTTATCAATAGAAGAGCATTATATGAAGCAAGGTTTCTTTACGACAAAAACCAATCCTGTTTAAGCAGTTAACTACCTATAACACCTTCCGTCTCATGTTCACCGCTACCTAGGTTGCTGATGATATCAATGTTGGACTTTCAGGTCCCTAGGTAATGCTAGACCTCCATCTCATAGGGCACGATCGACGTGGAACCAAAAGAGAGCACGGCTATCCTTGCCTCACTGTGTAAGCGATTACAAGCAAGTTGCCATTTTGTCAATACCCTAGAGCGTGTGATTGTGGTTGGGTTTCTGGCGAGTATCTCTAGTAAATGTATGAATGGTTCGACGCGCTTTAGATCCGCAATCGCGCTTGGACATGTGGGACGGTGTTTCAAATTGTAAAGTAGGTTATTGGTTGCAGCGAAGAAAGCGTGGATAAGCATCCTAGATTGGGTTAGACAAATATTCAACCGAGATTGGGTTAAACTTACCAGACACAGGAGCAATCTCCCTGAGGGATAACCTCCACGAGACCGATGGCTTTGCGTGACTCAACAACACATACGCTACCCGGAGCTAATAATACTTCCGGAGAGTTGTGCTCTTGGTTAGGGAAAGATGACGTTGGGCGCGGCAGATGGCGATCGATCATAGTGAGACAATGGATATATGTGAGCCGCAATACCACCCAGTGAACCGTCTCGCCTGGAACTCCGGGCTCTAACGACATAGAATGGTCCTCCGGTAATTCCATTTCTGCATTGGACTTCCAATATGATAACAAGGAACTCAGATTCTGTGCCGCAGCGGCTCTCTGAGTATTCGTCTTTTGTATAGCGCGCGTCGAGTACAGTTCCTTGTATACCTGCCCCTGAATAATGGCAAGCCCAATGCGGAGGTTGAAGAGACCTTGACGACTTGGCTCAAGATTTCCGTCTGACGGCAGAAGCACATCCATGTCGTCATCGTCTTGGCCAAAGGGTCGCTCCATGCGTAAGCTGATGTCTTTATCAAGAATGTATACCATCCAGAAGAGCCTCCTTCGCTTCTCCGCTTGAGATTCTGTGAGTCCCACGTTGGAGGATTCTCTGTGCATATTCATAGCGTGTGCTAAGCGTAGAGCGGCAGCAATGAGCATTGCCGCTGGCTCTGGGTTCGATGTGCCTTGAAGCACGCAAGCCATACCTGCCAGAGCACGCACGGCCGAGAGGCTCTGGTCGCAGACGAGCAGGTCAGACACGACGTTCAAAGCGTTTTGTATATGAACGAAAGCCAGATTGTTTTCCAACGTCGAGTCTGACTTGTGTATGGCTCGAAGCCGGTATGCTATCGATAGTACAACATTGAGACATGCCCACCATGCAGTATCCATAGAGTTAGAGGACGAGTATTTGAGCTGGAACTCTCTCATAAATTCTTCCTCGTCGAATAGTGGAAGGAACCTATTATAGCTACTGAAAGCTTCTTCGATCAACTCGAACGCAGTTGTTGACGCAGGCATCGACTGACACGGCGGTGGAGGGAGCCAGTGCGACTTCAAAGCAGGTCGAGGCCACATATAATCATCCTTCTGATTTTCAAGCGTCAGAAGCCCAGATTGGCTGTGGCTGTGTAATTCGTATGGCCCAAGATTCAATTGGACGCTGTTTGACTGTGTGTATGAGGAGTTCATTTGTTGCCCCTCTACCATCCACGGATTCCTCCAATCGTCAAATTTGACAAATGAATTGGTGTTGTGGGATGCAACTAGTGTCGCACGATTCTCCTCCGAGCAGTTATCGGGTATACGTGCCTCGTCCAGTGGCATGTTTTGAACCCAGGACTCTACTTCTGAGAGCCTTTTCTCGAGTTCGGCAATGTATTTGGAACTGCAAAGCCTTTAGATAAGAAGAGCACTTTAGACGACTAGAGTATGTAGTTTACTAACCCAGCTGGTCTGCGAGGCTTCCTCTTGGTTGGAATCGGTGTAAAGTGACACACTGTACCGTATTTGGTGCATTGGTGACATCCTTGCAGAGTAGGCTCGCAGCGGATCTTTTTCCTACGGCAAATGTCGCAAGCCTAACAAATACTATCAGCATCAACATTACAGCACTGAGAGGCTTGAGGGTAATTCACACGAATGATGACTGGTCGGTCCTTCATGATAGAGTTTCACGAGACGTCAGCACAAGCTGTAAAACTATTAATAAGTAAGAATGAACAGAGGCTCCGACACTGGACGTTTGGAGATGAGCGTAAAAATATACCTAATTTCTACACAGCCTTGACGACATGAAGGAATTGGAAATTGGGAAGAGGCAGAAAATGTGATTATGGACATAGATCTTCGTCCACCCGCATCAGGCTACTTTTGCACCCCGCTGTTTCGAGGAGAGAAAATGGATTATAAATCAGCCTACGTCAGGAAGTAAGCACAATGGCACCTTGATAAGAGGGAAAGATTAAGTGAATAAAATGTGGAATGACTACTAGACTAGTAATAATCTGTCTAGACTAAAACTCTACCACTTCTCCAACATTGGCCTCATGCCGATCTCATTAGTGAAGCCGCGTTTAGTCTGCAAATGCAAGTTCCAGTATGATTCGGCGATATCTTCGGTGCCAATCATGGCCTCGTCTGGCCAGTCCTCAAACAACTCTCTAGTTCTGGGAAGGTCAATGGCACCATCAATTATGGCATGTGCGACATGAATGCCTTGTGGAGCAAACTCCCTTGCGATACTTTGATACAAGGCTCGCATCCCGTGCTGAGCGCTAGCGAATCCAGACACTTGCGCATTTGCCTTGACGGCTGCAGTGGCATTGGTGAAAATTAGAGTCGGTGGATGCAGTGCATTGATGTCTGTGGCCTGTCTGAGAAGTCCAGGAAGTGTAGCCTGCGAAAAGATGAATGCTGCTTTGCTATCGATTATTATTAGCCTAGGTAGCTGGATGCTCCCATTGCGTAGAGCGACTTACCAGCTCACCTGCCAGGATGCTCCAAACTCATCCACACTCATTTCCAACAGAGGCTTCTTCAAAAAGATTCCTGGGGCATTGAAAATGGCCGCAGCAATTGGTGCATTTCCGTATTCCTCGTGGATGTTGCAAAAAGCCGCCTTCACACTTTCTTCACTGGATACATCTGTACTGAATCCAATGGCTTTGCCTCCTTTTTCATTTATTTCTTTTACTAAGCCCTCATAATTCTCTGGCTTACGAGCTAGAAGCGCTATTGAATAGGCAGCACCAAATTTACGTGCAATGGCACTACCCGTACCTGGGCCAACTCCAGCGACAATGACGATCGCCTTGGTAGCCATGAAGATGTATAACAAATGGGGATTGAGCTGAAATGATTTGTTTGTGCCAAGGTATCAAAATTGATTTGCGTTCTGTTTTGGTGTCTTATATGTGGGTGAGGAGCTTCTCTTAACCTTTGGTTGTAATTAACACTCGAGTTCATTTCAAGAGCATACAGTTAATCAGCACAAGATACTCTCGTTGAGTTAATAAGCAGATAATGAGTAGACCATCCTCGATTATCAAGCAATGTGACAAAAAAAAGCAGTGCCTCAATTCTAAACCACATATTGCTGAATAAATCAAACTATAGTTGTTATTGTAGGCGAGGACATGACGTTGTACTGGTGTTCGGGCCTTCCGTAAGGTCCGGGTCTAGTCCAGATCAGCAACCATAATCTATTGATTCGGCTCCGTGATGACAATCATCTCAAACAATACCAGAAGTCTCCTACGTAGCATTAATGCAAATGCCTAAAAAGCACATATCCTTCTCGTTTCCTGGTTGGCTTTGGACAACTAAATCCGTACTTTACAATTCAAATCATGCCTAGTACATCTCCTGTCATTCTTATTCTCGGTGCAGGGCCCAATATTGGCAAGGCCCTTGCCCGTATCTTTGCAGCTGGAGGCTACAAAGTTGGCCTAGCCGCTCGTTCTCTCAAGGAAGCCGACAGTACCGACAATCAACTTCACATCACGAGCGACTTCTCCAATCCAGACGATGTCGTCAATGCGTTTGACAAAGTGAAAAAGGCGTTCGGCATCCCCAGCGTCGTTGTTTACAATTGCAGCGCGAATACATTCACACCTGCTGACGACCCCTTGGCCATTCCCTTGGCCAACTTCCGTTCTGAGAGAACCATCAACATCGACAGTGCTTTTGTCGCTGCGCAGCAGGCCATACTGGGCTTTGACCAGCTCCCTTCGTCGGCTGCACGCACTTTCATCTACACTGGAAATGTCACCAATGTTGCCATTCTCCCAAAGATGTTATCATCTGGCGTCGGTAAATCAGGTGCGGCTCATATGATCTGGGCAGCCTCGGTAGGGTATAAAGATCGTGGATACAAGTGAGTCGCCCCTGCAGCCGTTGAAATTGTATTGAGCTTGAAACTCTAACGACTCTGAAGGTTATACTATGCCGATGAACGAAAGGAAGACAGATCTCCTAAGTATCGCATCGACGGCGATGCACATGCGAAACTCTACTGGGAGCTGGCCCACGCCAAAACGCAGGGACCGTGGATGCAGACATTTGTTGCAGGTGTTGGATACAAGAAGTTTGACACCATATATACGCCGCTTGCATAGCGCATTGTAGATGTTGTCCGTGAGAATGCTATCAGGAGATCTCCACATGAGTCTGGGAAACTCAACGCAAATAGTAAGGATGGTAGAGGTGTCCTATGATGTATGAGATAATCAGGGATCTATAGGATGGCAAATAAAATCAGATATTAAATTGGTGAGACAGGATTGAGTCTCCTCTTCTTTTAACTCCCAAGTGAACAACACAGCCAAGACAATAGTTGTGGTACACGCTGACTATGAACTACGAGAGCAGTACGCAATTCTAAAGTGATGTGCGCTATAGTCAACTCTCTAGTGACGATAATAAAAGAAAATAAGGAATCTGGTCTCCGCAACCTGAAATGTTACGTTGCTCTTGAAAGACAATATTTTCATGGGCAATTAATGCCGCAAGCGACTGTAGTCAATCACTGTAGCGGAATGTATCCGCAATAGGATAAACGGTACTCCATATCAGCTCTAAATTTGCAAGGGGCGCTTACATATTGGCATGTAATTATTAGTAGTTGTCAGTAGTTTCGTTGACTAGCCGCAACTATAAGGCATAGCTCATTGCTATCCAAAGTCCAGACCACTGAATTTAGAATCTAGACCTAAGCCACCGAATAACTAGAGACATTATCTCTTCAGCTCGTTTATTTGCATTCCATATAATTGTTTCTTGAAAGCTGAATCTGTCGCTAGTATGCTTAAAAACCAAGAGGTCTCTCTGTTGCATCTTGGAATATTTCTCGATATCTCAATTCCATTCTTTTTTACTTCGTCATTAGGAAATCATCCAAGTATCAAATACTCACCATGGTCAGCTTGGGCTTTCTTTATGTCCTGGCGGTTGCTGTTACAGCGCTCGCCGCCCCGTCATCGGCTTCCAACTCTCTCGTCTCGTCTCTTGATGCACGAGCTCCAAAGGCCTGTACGAATCCAGCAAACTTACTACAAAATCCCAGTTTTGAGTCCAGCAAGATAAGTGAGTGACATCCATCAACAAAGAGATCCTATCCTATCCATCTGGACTCGACGTCTCACTACAGATGCATGGCTAAACATCTCAAGGCCCATGGATCTATCATCCCTACTACCCGAAAGTCACCACCCAGAAGATTGTGGATGGAGGCTACAAGAGCAACCATGCGCTACAGGTTACCGGTAATGCCAAGCTGCAGAACGACCAGGCGTTCAGCCAAATGAAGCAAAACTTCACGACCTGCAAGGTTGGCCGCTACCAGCTTTCATGGTCCATGTACCTTGCCAAAAACGCAGCACAAGGCATTGATTATCGCGCTCCAGGGATGAACATTTGGGTTACATGCCCAGGCGGTGCTGCCCAAGTTGCTTACTTTACCTTCCGACCCAATGTGCTCGAGAGTTATGTCTCAAACCCCAGGAAGAGCAGCAAACAGAAGGTCGACCAGTGGGTGAACACCGTAGTGGACTTGGGTACCCTCCAGGCGGGAAATTGCACCTTGGATGTGAACTGGAATGTAAATGGCCCTGTCAAAGGTGATCCGGTTTCAACATTGACTCTCAAACTTGACAACTTTGTCATCAAGGCTCTGAGTTAGGACAGCTACTACACAGTATATTAGCAATTCTTTATAGCCGTTCCCTGGATGACAACAGTAATTACAAATCAGATGGATAAAAGTTTGTATCACCATGATACCCCATATTTTTTCATGCATTCATTCGTTTCGTATAGTCGTTTTACAGGGAGTCTTTCAAACTCAGACTTTCTCCCAACAACAGGGATTCAGTGCATCAGCAAATGGAACAGCAGCGTCTTGTTGGCTCTCATCTATGAACTGCTCGTCTCGTAGCTAACGACGCACTGGAGATTCCTGACACATGACTTGTCGATATTTACATTTTACCATATCTCACAGCCGTCAGGGGATTGCCAGCTAAGCCTGAAAAGAGAGCATATAAATATACCAGCACATTTATGAAGTTAGCAATAAGCTAATAGTCATTCTCAGCAAGATCCCAACTTTCAAGATTCCGACTCAAGACCCAATAATAGTTATTACTTATCCCAAGTTCACATGCGTTCTCCGTCCAGTGTTCTCAAGATCCTCCCCTGCGTAGTATACAGCACCAAGACGTGATACTGATATCTAGCCAAACCTGTTCCATATCGAGGTTCCCACATTGCAAAGGCGGTTAGGTTGGAACCGGAAGCGACGCCGGTATCAGGACACCATTTAGCAACCACCTTTGCAGCAGAGAGGGCCAAAACCGTTCTTGGTAGCAAACCACCATGCTTCATCTATCTTCTCCCCACCGCACCAGTCACTCGTAACAAACGAGAGCTTCAAACCGCGATTGCCATCGCTCTTGCAGTTCCAGTCAACATTGAGGCACTTCAGGTTATCCTTGATGCCATTGCAGAATGCATCCCCAGCGACTTCGTCTCCAATGTTTTTTCCAGTAATAGTCCAACGCTTTGCGTTCTGTCCCGGCATATTGCCGCCATTGACAGGTCGAAAGTCGCACTTCTGGTCAAACGCCAGGGCGGTTGGGAGGGCGAGAGTGAAGAAAGTAGAAGGTTTCATGATTGGACTTGGTAGTTGTAGTTGTTGGTAAAGTTGTGTAGGTAGGGAAATATGTTTAAGGTAATAATATAATTCTTTTCAAGCTGGAGAGTGAGAAACTTGTCTGATGGTTTTTGTTCTTTCTTGAGACCTACGACTGTTTTTATATATAAAGGAAGGGTCGGCCCTAGCACCCTAGCCTCGCTGTTAGATAAATGAATCATATTCACCGCCTCATAAGATGTAAGTTGATAGACTGCCCTCGGGGGGGTTACATCCGCTCTGCTGCAACCCTCTGACGTCTCAAAGTCCATATGTAAGTCGATACGGAATAAGAAACGCTTCATTTAGCCTTTCTCTAAAGGAAATGCCATTCGAGCATCCTGTGATAAGCCAGTCATGATCTTTGCCCAAGTGTACCTGTGCAGGGGCAAGAAAAAAACAAGGTCTTGTGAGGGCATCAGAGTCATAATGCTCAAAAGTATGATTTATGATGGAAACTCTATCCCTAGGTACCTGTCCAGGATAAAGCTGACGGGCCTTTGGACTGGAAGGTTATTTGTCCCACATTCCTTCAGTGATGATCTTCCTTCACTGCCGATCACCATACTCCCATGCCTTCAGCAAACACAAATAGTGGAACTTTTGATTGACTGGCTGACTATTCCACAGCTGACATATACAGTACATCTGATTATTCTCCATGATGATTCTCAATATATTTTCACTTCGTAAAGTATGCGCCTAGCATTGACATCATATTACCGATAATTCGTAGAAAAATATGATCCTCTTGACAACCAACCATGGGCCCATTCCATGAGACTAGGCGTAGAGTAGATCGCAATGTGCCAATAGGGACATTTCAAAACTTTTGCTATGAAACAAGGATTAATGCTTGAGGGCATGAATCCTTCACTTACCTCGCCGGCTTGTCATACAGTCGTTCGAGTCGAGTTGTGCATCATCACGAGACCAGCTTGAGAAGATCGACGCACCTTCATTACTTGTGGGTCAGTTGCGAGCTGAATTTTCCTAGTCACTAAGATCCTTACCTCAGCTAATTAGGGGTACAAGTATCTATCCATGTCAGCTAGACCCATACTGGATAGACAACAAGTGATTCGATTTCAAAGAGGAAAGATAACCTGAATAGATATATGAAATGTATATAACCCAGTAGAGTATAACTAAAACTAAATTCCCAGAGCAATAAAGGCTACAGCAATTACTGCCCAAACTATACCCTGATGTCCGCTCGCCCCTGAAGCAATTACTGGCGTAGATGGTGCCTCCTCGGGGGTTGACAAACTGGCGCTGGGCCTATACATGTCTTTGGTGGCAGTGGACATAATCGCAAAGGTCGATGAGATACCTGCCTGTCCATGATGGATTGCAGATGATACTGGAAGATTTGCTGGGACATCAGATTCGTATGCGGAAATAGATGTTGTAGGAGCCAGTCCCTCTGTTTTTTTAGGGCGGTTCTTGCTGGGCTCTGGTGAGCCATAGCCAGCAGTTGATTGCTGGCTAGAAGTGTCCTCATCATATTCGGCGTGCGATCCCTGTGTAGACTCGGGGACAGACGGATGACCATCAATGTACTCTGGCCGAGAGTCCCCATTTGACTCTACAGTTGGAGCAGGAACATGAGGGTTGTTGTTGTCATAAACGGGATGAGAGTTACCTGATGATCCCTGCGTGGGCCGAGCAGATGGCTGGCTATAACCCTGGTACGTAGAGTTGTCGTATGGTCCCTTTGTAGGTAGCGCTACAGGATAGCTGTGACCACTGACATCGACCTGATAACCTCCGATACAACCAGAAGGTAATACAACTACTGGAGGTCTATAGCTTTCCCCGTGGTTGGTAGCAGTGGCATATCTGGTAGTAATTGCTGTCTCAGGAATCACACCGGTGCTGCAGGTGACATACTCAACCATTGTCAGGTAAACAGTCCAGACGCAGTCAGAAGTAGGGTAAGGTGTTGTAAGACGACTTGCGGATTCTGTCGTCATGGTAGTGATACCCGAGACTGAACGCGTCTTAGAGCCATGCTTTGTGGTTTCCAAAGAGGACCAAGACGAGAAAGTGACTTGGGTGTAGGTTGCATGAATCTCGGTTGTGGTAGTGCTTGAAAACGGAGAAAGAGTTGAGGGAGTTTCGTCAGTCACAGAGTTTGACAGAGATGTTGATACAGAATTATGATTCTCCGTAGTTGTCAAAGACGATGCTGATGAAGTAAAAGCAGAAGTCTCAGAGAATGCCGAAGTGGAAAGTTCTCCTGTTTGAAGGGTTGTAGTGGGGGCACCAAGGCTATCGGTAGATAGGGTCGTGGACAGTATCTCGGATGCCGTCACTGTAGATGTCACCTCAGCAGCTGAGGTCTCAATGGTTGATGTTTCATCGTCGCAATCATCGGTCGAAGTTTCGATACCAGCTGTACTAGTGTAGTGCGAGTTTGTAGTAGTAGTAACTATTGTAAACGCTTCAGAAGTTGACGTAGACTCTGACATAACTTCCGTTGATGTCGATACAGCCTCAATTGATGAGGTTTCCGTAGATAGGGCCCCTGTCGATTCAGCCCCATTGGATGAAGTATCGGTGGATGAATCTTCAACCTTGGTCGATGGAACCTCAGTTGAGAAACTCTCTGTGGATGAAAGCTCTGTCGTCAAAGCCTCTGTTGCTGATGACGTCTCAGTTGTAGAAGCCACTGTCGATGTAGCCTCGATGGATGAAGTCTCAGTGGACGAATCTTCAATCTCCGTTGACAGAACCTCGGTTGAAGAAGCGTCTGTGGATGAAGGTTCTGTTGTCGAAGCCACTGTTGATGTAGCCTCTATGGATGAAATCTCAATGGACGTAGATGCTGCGTCTGATGATGATACAGACTCTGCAGCTGACGTGGTTTCTGTCGTCGCTGCCCTCTTGACGGCAACATCGTTGCCATTAAATGACCTAGTCCCTTGATAACTGTTGATCAAAGCACAGTCACCACTGCCCGCTAAATATAATGCGACGACACAAATAGAGACAGCATCGCATCTATCCACACAGTCTTGAAACTCATCACCATCAGAATAATAGGCGAAGATATTCCCATTGACTGTAGAGGTATCGCATAAAATATCGAATGAATTGCCGTTGCTTCCGGTGTAGATACTGCCGGACAATTGGCTGCAGGTTGCAGATGCCAGCACACTTGGGGCCAGAGACAAGTTCAGGGCTAAGATGGCCCCTAGGTGCTTCGACAACTTCATGCTGAGGTGATTTTGAATGAAGGGTAACGTGGAGGAATTTCTGGAAGTCTGTAAACAATGCGGGCGGACATTGGGGCCCTGTGATTCTTAATACAGTTGTTTACCGTTGTCAGTATTTAGATTAAGTCGCAATTACGTCGGTCCACGTTGAAGAAAACCGGGACCGCCTATGTTTATTCGGTTCTAGACTTATCCTGTAGACAGGGGATAACGGGTCTATCTATTTCTTAGCCCTATCTCGCTTGTTTTAACTGGTGAGTTTGCGATGAAATGCGGCTAGTCAGGGGTTTAACTTTCCTCTTTAAGCTAGTCTGGTCACTTGAGTCAATAGCTGCCAATAGTTCTACTGGCTAATGCAACTTGGTAATCGGCTTTACGATGAGAAACCTCATAGCGTCTGTTTGAGATGAGCTGGAAATGACCGTGACTTAAAAGGGGACATAGTGTAATTTGATTAGCCTTGAGGAACAAATTCAACCAGTCACATATGACCATTTGCTCATTATTTCACTAGCCATGCATACCAACCTAAGGTTCAGATCCTGGTGCAATCTTGATAATGTAGACTTTTAATAAAATCAATTCCTATTGGATGTGTAAGTGTAACTGAGAGTTCGCTGTAGAGTTCGATTCCTATTGAAGCACGTCATGCTAACGATAATTTAGCTAGGTTGGTCTAGTGGTGGTATGACTAGTTCAATGTGCTTCAGTTCTGCCCCAACTTATCCGATCTTAAACTTCCCCTTAGACTTATATGATAAGTATGATTGAGGAAGCAGGGAGTTGAAGCATTGTTATATAGCGATCTGATTATGGGAATCCACGATCTCGGGTCAATTAATCGGTGTTTTTATCCTGGAACGTGTTACTACCTCGAGGTCATTTAACATTTCGCTTACTTAATTGACAACCGCTCCATTTACAATGCGAGGCATTTTCTGTACCAGTCCTTTATCGCCAGACCCTTATGCGCCAAGTTGTTGTCTAGGAAACTAGTGAAAGTAAGGAAGTGATTATGTTGTGGGAAGATTTACTCTGTGAACGCCGGAGACGACACTGGTATCACAGTCACCATTGTCAGGTCTGGCGTCAAACGGCAGAGTATCTTGTTCACCTACCATTCAACCACTATCGGCCAGTCTTCCACTCCAAAGCCCCGTTATACTCATGCGTGTCCTGCGATATTGAGTGTTGTCATCGACAAGAGGCGTGATCTATCCTGGCATTCACAAGACAAATGTTGTAATTAATACCCTCAATATCCCATACTTGAACACTGCAGGGTAGCAGCAATAGCGTCAACCCTAGCTTTCTTTATGTTGTGCTACTATATCTAATTTTCCTACCACTCACATTAGACCGGACTCTGCCATACTTATATTTCTTTACACAATAGATCAGATTGGAAGTCGCCGTTACCTACAAAACGTCCAAAAAAGATGGTAATCAGCTCGTTGCACCATTCAAAATTTATCTCGTTGGATATGTAGCTATGAGTCCTAAATGGAAGTTTCCAATTTTCACAGGATGGATATTTCATCTTATCACCATAACGCAAAGCCTTGAAAAATTATTCCTCACACATATCAATGGGGGAGAGCACAGAATTGAAAAGTGGAAAAGGTACAGATATTCTTTCCTACTGTATGAACCTTAAAATATGGGTACTTGAGTAAGGCCTTAAGGCCAGCCCCCTTGGCCCAGCATAACCTATGAGCATATCTACATATTTCTATCTCCAATCGCTTGTTTAATCCGCATTTCAAACTGCTCTTGCTTACGTATATGTCATGCCACAGTCGATGTGGATTGTCGCTGTAACATAAGGCCAGCCCCCTACTGGGCCTACCATTGCGCTGCAATCATCACTCTGTAACCAGGGTACATAATGTTGAATATCTCCTCGTGTTTTCGATACCTCTATTCTTCCACCTAGCACTTCTATTTCTTCCTTTCTGTTCGTACCAACCCATGACCTAAATAATGTTACTCATTATAGTCGTCCTGGTAGGGACTCTTCTTTACTTCCTGTCCTTTCACAACAAAAGACAACATGGCCTGCCACCTGGACCCAAACCCTTGCCTATCATCGGAAATATCAGAGATATGCCCCCAACAGGGGTGCCTGCATTCAGACATTGGCTTAAACACAAAGATACATATGGTCCCGTGAGCAGCGTCAGCGTCCTGGGACAACCTCTCATCATTATTCATGACCGCGAGGCAGCGCACTACCTTTTCGACAAGTCATCAGGGAAATCCTCGGGACGCCCATCGGCCAACTTTGGCGGTAGATTGTGCGGTTTCGACAAGATTTTGAGTCTCCAGCAATATGGCGATACCTTCAAGCGTCATCGCAAGTTGGTACACCGGCAGATGGGCACGAGGGCGGGAGCTGCAAAGTTTCGCCAAATCCAAGATGTAGAATCACATCGATTTCTGCTACGCTCTCTTGATAACCCTGGTAATTTGATGGAACATATAAGGAAGTCAGTCACCATTGTTTCGGATCTTCATTTCTATCGCTGACATGACATACTTTCAGGGAAGCCGGTGGTGTCATTTTAAAGGCGACATATGGTTATTCTATTGAACCACATAAACCAGATCCTTTAGTGCACTTGGTCGAGTTTATGGTGGAAGGCATTAGTATCGTGGTTGTCCCAATGAAATTCGTGGTAGACTTTCTTCCATGGCTCGAGTACCTCCCGGAATGCCTACCAGGCATGTCTTTCAAAGGTCGAGCCCGCCAATGGAGAAATATACTGAACAACACTATCGAGGCTCCTTATCAATTTGTCCGACAGCAAATGGCTAAGGGTATCCAGTGCGAATCATATGTATCCTCCCTCCTGACACAAGAAAAGCTAAAAGGTAGCGGAAACGACATATTGGACGAGACCTATGAGGCTGATATTAAGCGCACGGCTGCGATAATGTATGCTGGTGGAGCCGATACAACAGTGTCAACTATTCAGAGCTTTATCTTAGCTATGATGGTCTACCCAGAAGTCCTCAAGAAAGCCCAAGCTGAGATCGACAATGTCATTGGTCCTGACAGATTGCCCGGATTCGAAGATCGAGAGAACTTGCCATATATCAATGGCATGGTCAAGGAGTCACTCCGATGGATGCCGGCCGTACCAATGGGTGCAGCCCACAAGGCCGACGATGACATCTACTATGGAGACCTTTGCATTCCAAAGGGCTCATTTCTACTGCCCAATGTATGGTGGTTCCTCCACAACCCAGAAACCTATCGAGACCCGGAACGCTATGACCCTGATCGGTATCTCGAACCCCGAAATGAACCAGATCCAGATAGCAACTGTTGGGGATATGGTCGTCGGATCTGTCCGGGTCGATTGCTGGCTGATGAGAGCATTTTTATTGTCATCGCGCGTGTCGTAGCAGCATTTGACATCGAGAAGGATGTGGACGAACAAGGAAACACCATTGAGCCCAAGGTAGAGTTCACGACAGAGGGTGCATTGAGTCGCCCTGTCGACTACCCTTACCGGATCAAGCCAAGGAATGCAAAATGCGTGGACCTGATAAGAGCTGTGGAGAAGGAACATCCATGGGACAAGGGTGACGCCAGTCTTCTTCCGCAGGATATGGTCGTAGTGTGATCGTATTAGGAATGGACTTTCATAAGTCTCTTGCTGGGAGAAAATGGGGGTTGAATGTATATATGACTGGTTGGTGTTTTACGGACAGACTTTGTATGTGACTATCGTGAGCTCCAAATCGATGTTATTTGCACAGAGGACAGACCAATGATCAAGCGCCTGTGCTGGGTAACGCAAGCGCAAGGCTGTTGATATCCGGAGCATTTAATTAATCTTGTCTTGATACCTTGTCTCGATGTTCCAAGAGATATCGGTATCACGTACCTTGTTGCTTTCCACGACAGGTTAGTCTGCGCAGCGACTAAGGTTTCACCAGCATTTGCGCGGTCAGATTCAGTGTGGAGGGTTATTAAGCAGCATGTACTTTAGAAGTTGCATCTCATTGGAACAAGTATTTCTCATTATTTTTCAGTGTTAATGTTATTTATCAAATTTTAAGCAGTCGGGACGTGTAGCAATTATTCGTCTATTGATTGTGAGACTGACAATATGAAGACTGACAATAAGGTCAGCCTCTAAGTGATAAGATGGTAACATAACGCCATTCTGAGCAAACATATAGAAGATGAAACTAGATATGACGGTGACGAAACTTTGCACTGGGCTTCTTTCCTGCAGAACTCATGGGAGGATGCGTAAAGGCGGCAGCTCCGCCAAAGGGGCCGGCAGTAGCACTATTTCGCACCCTCGCGATGCAAACACCAGACATGCCGGCTACCTTTCCAGAACAAACTTTACCGGTAGGCACTTTAACAATGACCGGGAAATCAGTCGAGCTCACGGTTGAAAATCCCACTACGCCAATGATATTCTGAACCACTTCAACGGATTTGAACGCTGATGGATCAGTGCCTCCCGAAGTGAAGTCAACGTCTACCATCAGGGGGCCAGCCCCGTCCTCGTTGACCTAATCAAATGACTATCAGTATGGATCACGAAGAGAAATATTGGCGACGAACCTGATGATAGATGAGCTTGAGAGTTCCGTCAGTTCCAGTGGTTGGCAACCCAGTCTTAGCACCCGCCCCAGCGAATTTATCTAGACCGTCTTCAATGTATCCACGAGGAGATGGAACTCCCTTTGCACCTTGGAAGAACTCATCTAAAAGGCCATTGGCGGTGTGCTCAGCTTCTGCTATGTATTAGCATGCGGAACGCAAAAACATCGGCTTTATATGAACTTGCCTAAAGCTACATCACCAATTGGGGAGCTTTCAATTCCGTCTTGTACGCCTGGGCAAGTCAGTACTTTGAATCTCGGGTATAATTATTTGAGTGAAAACCTACCATTTATGACAGCACCGGCGTTGCCAGTCACAAAGGACGCGGCCTCTCTCACGGCTATAGACGGTTAGCTACCAATAACCACTTGTGTTTCAATATAGTACTATACCTTCCTCTCCACCCCCGAGGATATCATCAGCAACAGATCGGCCCTTGAGACCATGCATAAATATTTTGATAACATGAGTAGTATCGACTGGACCTTCGCTGGTGCGACCAAGGGCCGAAGCCTTCTTGGTACCAAGTTCCGGGTCGCGGATGACGCTGGTATCTGCCTGCGCCCCAGAAGCAGCAGAGGTAGATGATCGAGGGGTTCCGTCGCGTACTACCAAGTATTAGCTCTAGACAATTTTCATTAGAAAGGGAAGGTTGACTGACTAGTCAGTCCAGGCATAACGACGCCGTTGGCACCAATAACTCTTGTGATGGTTCCATGGGCTTGTACCGAATAGCTGCAGGCCAGGGCAGAAAGGAACAAAGTAGTTAGCATTTTGAATAAGGTTGTGAATGGTGAAGACGAAAGTTGATGGAGAGAGTTTATGGAAGCATAGCATCTGAGGGAGGTCAGGTACACATTTATATGTATTGTGAAATGGGATCCCATTAGATATCTAGTCTAGCACTCAAGCCAGCCGCCAGACTGACACGATGAAGTTATCAAGTCATTACTCTATACTTAGGTACAAGCTAGGTAGCCGTGTTTCAAGATCAGGTGCGATGACAAAATGTTTCTGTAACTATACCCTATTAGGAAGGAGTCTAAACTAGAGACTCAAGACTGCTAGGTTCAGCTTTCATGTTCAGCCGCAAGGCTGTTTCAAACGAATTTTCATTTTTGTATTTTATGCCTGATCATGAAGTCAGTATCCAGAAAGAGAAGGTTAAATGAATATCTGGCGGCATCTGCTGCGGTGAGCCGGTGTGGTAAACTTCAGGTATACCAGGAATGCACCCAAGCGTTAACAGCACAGACCTCGTTCTCGGAAGCGTTCACAGATTCACATCAAAGCGCTATCACATGCTACTTGGCGTGCCGACAACAATAGACCCTTTGTAACATATCAGATCAGCTATTGCGAACAACGAATGATGCGGAAATATACAAGTAGTTAACAAAAAAGTATGATGTGCTGTTCCCTTTGAGATGGAGACCTGCGTAACTCAAGGAATCATGACTGCATTCGCGGTAATAAACAAGAGATGGGATATCAACAACCCGATTGGTCGCGTGCGGAGCACTCTCAAGGGGTTATTGCAGTTGTAGATCACCAGTACAAGGTCTCGGCAAAAGGGAGATATAGGGATCCATGATTCAAGCGGCTTATCTCTGAGCTCCTTCGACTTAGGTTTGAGAGCCTAGAGTATTATGGTTGGATAAACAGAATGCTAAGCAGTCAAGGTAACCAACGGGAGCAAGAAGAAAAATATCAGTAGCTGAATTCGCTGTAAATTATTTGCCCAAGTTGCCGTAAAGATTGATAATACTGCTCGGCATGGTACTGGTCTAGGGTGAGCGCGGTTAATATTCTCCATACATCAGGGTTGCCGTTTGTGGCGCTTTGAGATCGAGCATAAGATTGAGGCTGGTCGAGCTCGTTTAACTCGACGCGAACTAGACATCTCAGAGTCGCTCGAAGTGTTATTGGAGGGTTTGGATACTCTGCTGAAACGGCTGGATTGTCTAGGGCCTTCCATATGTGCAGGTTAGGGATGATGTCGCTGGCTTGGTGAGATGACAGAAGGGGATTTTTCTTAGAAGCTTGTAAGGATAGCCGAAAAGCCCCAACTTGTGGCGATGATAAGTAGGGAAATGGGTCGTGAGAAATACTACGTTACTTGTCCTCTGTAGAAGATAAGCAGATGTAGGGACTTTGGCGGAAGGACATAGGAACGACAAGACTCTCAACTGCCGGTTATTTATCTTTGAAAACAACATAGCCTACTTATGGTTAGTTGGGCTGTGCTGCCGAGAGTTTCACATACCCTGGCTTATTCTCATTACTTGTTTATCTTGGCTTGAAGGGGTTAGTGTTAAATTCTTGGCCCGCAGTTCCGCGTGCGGAATCAGATTACGCATTGTTTTAATAAAACGCAGAATTAGTTTTACAGGAGCAAACCTTATCGTGTCCTTTTTACCCACATGAGCAGTCTAATGCCCAATCTGAAAGGCAGCAACCGAGAATACGACTTGCGGTGAATTACTCAATATATCAAAAGGTGTAATAGCTACTTAAATTGCTATGCTATAAACTTCATCTTTAGACATTTTATTATCCTACTTTTGTCAAGCTTTGTTTACTACTGTGCTACCAGGCAGTACATCTTTAGAAACCCTCATCTTAATGTAAAGAACCTGTCCGACAAGCACTGCCAAAATGGTAGCTTTACTCGATTTGCCAGAGGAAATCCTCTGCGAAATTTTTGCGCAACTTCCATCACAGAAGGAGATGAACGCCTTTGTGCAAACAAACCGCCATCTGTACAGGCTATTCAACTCCTCCCTTTATCGTCATAACATACAGCACTCAGGCGGTTCGGCTTTAGCCTGGGCAGCTGAGCACGGACACCTCAGCGTGGTTCAGAGGATCCTGAACATGGGCAAAGACAATATTGCTGTTAAGGGTCAGGTAGAGCAAGCATTCCTGCTGGCAGCAAGACACGGCCATCTTGCCATAGTAAAGCTGCTGCTCCGTAATGGCGCAGATGCAGACCAGCAAACTACACACGGCAGTAGCGCCTTGCAAGAGGCGGTAGTGCAAGGCCATGAGAAAGTAGTGGAATTATTGCTCGACAGTGGCGCCAGCGCCAACTTACAAATGCCGCTCGGGGGCAGTCCCCTGAAAGAGGCACTTTCTGCCCGTCGTATTGGGGTAGCGAAGCTACTGATTTCTCGCGGTGCTAAGCTGAAAACGCGAAATGGAGGCTTCAGTGGCGCACTTGCCGCTCTCGCGGGAACAGGCCAGGAAGATGACGATATGGTAGAGCTAGCAGAGATGCTGCTTAGTATGGGCGATGTTGCGATGATACCTGAGAACCTTGAAGGAGCTATCATGGCTGCCTCACGAAATGGAAGCAAGAGAATGGTAAAGCTACTGATTGAGCGAGGGACCAATATCAACGTAGTTGATGCACGCCATGGTAGTCTTCTTCACGCTGCTTCACTCAAAGGCCATTTGCAGGTAGTGCATCTGCTGCTTGAGAATGGCGCTGATGTCAATGCTCAAGGTGGAGATCATAGTAGTGCTTTACAAGCCGCATCATTTGCAGGCTATGAACCCATAGTTCGATTGCTGCTTGCAAGAGGCGCAGATACCAACCTAAGAGGTGGTATCTACGGAAATCCTTTGCAAGCAGCCTCGTCTATGGGCCGCAGACAGCTCGCAGAGCTATTGATCGACCGTGGCGCTGATGTCAATGCCGAAGGCGGGCGACACGGTAGCGCTCTTCAAGCAGCTTGCTCTCTCTTCAGTGGACACCCCAAGGATGATACGACTTTAGTTGAGCTGCTGCTGGGTCGAGGTGCCAATATCAATGCTCAAGGGGGTAAGTATGGCAGCGCTCTGCAGGCAGCATCGGCTGCTGGCCGTGAAAAGGTGGTAGAGTTACTGATAAGTAATGGCGCCAATATCACTGCCAGCAGCGGCAAGTACGGCGATGCTCTTGAATTGGCTTCGGGGCGTGGCCACAAGTCAGTAGTAAAGTTATTACTGACTAATGGTGCTGGAAATGATGCGCAAAGCGTTGGCAAGGCTCTGCAAGCCGCCTTGTCCGCATGTTGTACGGAAATTGTAAAACTGCTTGTAGATCATGGTGCTAGTCTTGATCTGCCAGGCAAGGACTGGGGCGATACACTTGCTTCGATGGCGCATGCTTGGCCCGAAACTGATGAGATAATACAGCTAGTAAAGCTGGTTCTCAATCTCGGCAACAGCACTATATCACCGCCTCGGGATTTTGCCGAGGCTCTCGCAATAGCTTCGGAAAATGGGGGTGAAAGGATTGCAAAGCTGCTGATCGATAAAGGCGCCGACATTAATGTAGACGCTGGGCACTTTGGCAGTTTTCTTCAAGCAGCAGCATGGCATGGCCGAAAGGAGATGGTAGAGCTATTCCTCAAAAACGGCGCCAATGTCAATGTCAGTTGCGGACATTTTGGCAGTTCTCTCCAGGCAGCTTCGTGCAGAGATGGGCTGGACATCGCAAAACTGCTTATCGAAAATGGCGCCGATGTCAATTTGCAAAACAATAAATGTCCGGCCTTGGTGGCGGCATGCTGCGCAAGATATGAGCAGATGACAAGGTTTCTGCTCGAGAATGGTGCCGATATCAACATCAAAGACGAGACTTATGGCACCGCTTTGTATGCAGCCGCCAAGTGTGGCAACCAGAGCCTGGCGCAGCTTCTGATCGATCACGGTGCAGATCTCAGCGTTCGCTGTAGTTATCGCGGCGACAGCCCTCTTGAAATAGCTTCCCTCGAGGGACATGGGCAAGTGGTAGAGTTGCTGCTGGCTCATGGTGCTGACGTTAATGCTCAAGGCGGCAAATACGGCAATGCTCTTCAGGCTGCTTCCCATGGAGGCCATAAGCACTTAGTGCGAGCATTACTTCATGCTGGCGCTAATGTAAATGCGCAAGGTGGAAGGTACAGCCATGCTTTATATGCTGCATTGGAAGGAAACCATATGCCAGTGGCTCGGCTTCTTATTGAAAATGGCGCCAGTCCACAAGGTGGAGAGTACGGCAATGCCCTGCAAATGGCATCATACAAAGGCCAGGATCAGATGGTCAAGATCCTGGTCGAGAATGGAGCCAACGTTAATACCCAGGGCGGCGAGTATGGTAACGCTCTGCAAGCGGCTTGTTATGGAGGCCACGAGCAACTTGCAACATTCCTGATCTCCCAGGGAGCAGATGTTGGCGCGCAGGGAGGGGTCTATGGTAATATACTGCAAGCAGCCGCAGCTGGGGGCCATATACAACTGGCCACGCTATTCATTGATCAAGGGGTTGATGTCAACATCCAAGGTGGACACCACGGTAATCCTCTCCAAGCTGCTGCCTACAAAGGACATAAACAACTGGTGACATTATTGCTTGACAAGGGTGCTCATGTCAATGCTCAAGGTGGAGATGACGGTAATGCTCTGCAGGCAGCTATCCTCGAAGGTCATGAAGAAATAGCAAAACTGCTTCTTGATACTGGGGCTGATATCAGCCTCCAAGGAGGCTTCTACGGCAATGCTCTCCAGGCAGCTGCCTACAAAGGCCAGGAACAACTCGTGATATTGTTGCTTAGCAAGGGTGCTCATGTTAATACCCAAGGAGGCTACTATGGCAATGCACTCCAGGCAGCTTTGGCCAACGGCAAAGCTCACCTAGCTGAACTCCTTATAGCCAAAGGTGCTAACATCCATGCAGAGGGTGGATTTCTTCGTAGTGTATAAACACAGCATGAACGCCCATTTCCAAGTGGTCCTTTTTCACAACCTTACTTATTTCAGCGAAAATGGCTTGTTGAGTTGAATCGTTCAACACCTCATGTGCCGCCTCTGGCTTGTCAACCGTCGAGCGAGTCTTCTTTATAGAGTTGAAGTTCAAGAGTTCATTATCAGTAACGATGTGTTCCACAGCTGACTTAAGCTCCCTAAGCCTCGCATTAAGAAGCGTGTCGATATTCTCTACATCTTGATGTATTTCCGCTGGCGATGTGTAATCTCCAGGTTAGAGTCGGCTGAGCTTACAGGCCTCAGTCCTATCATTTATTGTAAAGGTTATTAGCGCTGTTGACCAGTTCGCTATATGGTGTATTAGCGTGACGCTAATATATGCATATACTATTAACCTTTTTAAGAGTAAGGTTTATATAGGAGCTTCCGGTAGGGTTAGGGTTAAATAGAGTAAATATTTAAACTAGCTAAGCTCTATCTGCCTAGTTATTTTCTTTTAACTATATAGTATATAAGTAAGTAGAGAGATATATATAAAGAGATAGGAAAATAGAAATAAGAAGAGAAAAATAAGAAAAGCCTATAAAAGTAAAATAAAAAAGAGAGAGAAAAAGAGAGTTATAAGCCTATAAGATAAAAGTTTAAAAAGAGAAATAATAAGAGAGAAATAAAGAGAGATATATTATAACTTAAATAGTTATATTATATATACTTTATATTTACTTTTTATATACTTATATTTTTATTATTACTATATTTAATTAATAAAAGACTAATACTTATAAGACTAATAGCACTTTAAGATTATATTACTTTAAGACTAATAATAACTTAAATATTATTATTTCTCTTAAGAATATTAATAGTATATATATACTCTTTTAATATTAATTAATATATTTAGCTTATTAACTATTAATAAAATATATATACTTAAATATATCTTATTTACCTTATTTACTATTAAGAAATATAATACTTTATTACTATTTAATTATATACTTTATAACTCTATAAATATAAATTAATATAAATTAATTTACTTATTTAAAAACTTAACTATTATAAATAGTATATTAAGAAAAAAATATATATTAATATAGTTAATAAGTAAGTAAATTAAATAAATAAGTAAATTAAAAATCCTTTACTTTATATCTTTACTATTTAATTAAATAATTCTTAA
>NC_031951.1:183310-199392 GCF_000303195.2 Fusarium pseudograminearum CS3096
ATTTACTATTAAGAAATATAATATTTTATTACTATTTAATTATATACTTTATAGCTTTATAAATATAAATTAATATAGACTAGTTTACTTATTTAGAAACTTAACTATTATATAATAGTTCTTAATAATACTAATAATTTTAATATCTTTTTTAGAAAACTAACTAATAAATTTAATTTATATTTAATATCTTAATATAATTATCTATAGGATTTCCTCCCTTAAAGTCTTAATAGCGCTATACTTTTTACTATTAAGAATAAATAATTTAGCCTTAATCTAGCTAGAGGAAGGGACTTAATATTAATACCTCTAATAAAGTACTTAAAGGTAAAATTACTCTTTACTAGCTAACTTTAGACTATATAAGCTTTTAAGAAGTCTATAGAGAAGCTATTTATCTTATTAAAATACTTACCTCTTATAATTATATAAGTAATAGCTATAATTAAAAGGGAGTCTTTATCCCTTAATTAATATCTAAAGTATTATAAAGAAATAGAATTAGCCCTTATTAATCTCTTAAGTGAAGACTTTAAGGGTATTAGAAGAGAAGAATAAGATAAGAATATAGTCTTTAAGACTTAGTCTATCTCTTTTAATTAGGTTAGATAAGAGAATATATAGGCAGCTAAATCACTATCCCTTATAAGTTTCTATAATCGGTAAGGTATCCTAAAGTTACTTCTTTAACAGCAGCTAGGCGCTTTAAGCCAACTTAAAGATGCGCTGCACTATAGGCCCCTGACCTATATAAATAGATAATATTAAAGTCTACATCAGTTAAGACATTTAGAAGTTATTTAACTATTTAAGATAAATACAGTATATAAGTAGTAGCTAAATAATTTTTATTACTAATCTAGCATTAAAGAATTTAGCTATCTAAGCTATATATTAATTAAGTCTAGCTTTGTAATAACCTTCTCATAGTTAGTTATGAGGTAAAAGAAATTCAGAATTTACTTACTTTTTCAATATATCGAACACCTACTAAAACGCCATCAGCGTCCAAAAATTCAGATTCGTCCCCAAAGTCAGCATTACCATCATCGAGACAGGTCAAACATGTTTCTACAATCTCGGCGTATTTGCTTCCAATTCGTCGAGGTAGCCTGGTACGCGCTAGCATAACAAGATGCTGCTTCAGAGATTCTATGCTCCCCATTCCGCTAGAAGGCAGATAGTCTTTGATTAACTGAGAGGGAACCAGTTGGCCACTTTCACCATATCTGACGAGTGATTCCCAAAGTCCGATTTCAAGTAAACAGACTCCAAGGCTATAGATGTCATGCTGCATAATATAAGCATCTTCCGGCCTCTGGCCATACCTCTTAGGGTGGCAGTACAACATCTGTGGCCAATCAGAACTTCCAAGTAGACTTGTCATACCGCCATCTTTCCTGAACTTTTGGAAGCCGACTAGATACGCTGCGAGATAGTCTTTCTCTATATGTCGTAGGAGGAGTATCGATTCGGGGCAAATTTTCTTGTGAACGAAGTCGAGAAGATGAATGTAGCTGACTGCTTTGGCAAGCTCTTGACCAATTCGAACAACTTCAGATAGAGAATTGGGGCATTCTGCGCGTAGAAGCATTTTTCGCATACTTCGTGGTTCCAGGAGGTATCTGGGAACCTTAAAGACGAGGGTAAAATTGAGCTGGTCTTCATTTTGATCCCTGGTGTCGCGTTTTAAAACTCCTTTACACTTGAAAAGTCCATAACCTGGGTCTTGGTGTGCGTATAGCTTCTGGGCGAGACTTTTGACGTCCTTGACAACCAAAGAACGACTTATTTTTGATGTAGAGGAGCATGTCAACGAGTCGAGAATAAGGCTCTCCGACCCCTTAGTAAAATGTCGTGCCTCGCAAAACGTGATCAAAGAAGCAGTCGACATATCGATCCCATCCGGTCGAAGAAACACAGCCCTGTCAGCTTCGGGCTTTGGATGAGATTGCGAAATCAAACCTTCTGTAACATTGGGTAATCTTTCTTGCGTCGCAATCATCTGGTCGCCAGTAGCAAGAGTTTGATTTGCTACTTTGAGGATTAGTAGCCAAGATATGTCGAATGTCGACTGCCACTTTTCCAATTCGCTTATCGATTCATCAATGCTCTTCTTCTTGAACGCGTACATTGTTCTTGTCATTGCTGCTGAACGTCGCGAAGTTTCCTCTTTGTCCTCATTTGTAGAGTTGCTGGATTTCAAGAGACTCGACAAAGCTGACAATTCTCGGTAGACAGCCTGCAGTCGCTCTGATACTATTTCAAGTGTATGGAGGTGTAGCTCTTGATGGGCTGGTTGCATGTGGGCAACTACCTTTTTTGTGTGCTCCATCTGCTGGCTTATGCGCATCCAACAGGTTTCCACTCGAACTACCCTCTCCGCAAACTCTTTTGGGGCATTTTTAAAGGAATGGCATAAGATGATCACTCTGCTGCCCCATCTAGTTAATTGATCGTTAGCTTGATATTGTACCAAGAGGAATTCGAGCAAGAGCAGGTATGGCGTACTTTAATCCAAGGTCGACAGCCGCCCAGATGGCAAGGCCCAGCTCAGGTCCGGACATGCTATAAACCAGCGCTTGTGCTCCAGACTTAGTCCGGGTGCTAAAACCCGCTTTCAGCGCTAACGAGGGAACGCGATTTAACGGTGGGGTCTACAATAGCAACCTCTCACTTGGTGTCTCTCAGAAACATTATGTATAAGAAGCATCATTTTCTCTCTCTTCTGTCAGGCAGGACTTTGGGTTAGCTTTGTGAAAATTTGCCGACCCACTATAGGGGCTTTGCTTGGGTCCTGTGACCAGTAAGCTCTCGACATGTTACATGTTGTTGGTTGTTGGTTGGTTTCAGGTTGCTGGTCAGGTGATTTGTCATATCTCAAATCAAGAAAAGGTCATAGCCTGTCCCTCGCTAATTATTAATTTCCCAAATGAACAAGTCAGATCGTTCGACAAGTGAAGAGATCTCTTTCCAGTCGGTCAAAACTCAAGACTTCGCATGCTGCATGCTACTACGTGTGTGTGTATCTTGCCATTGAGTTCAATTGATGACTATTTTCCACACTGCGCGATTTCTTGACAAAGGCTTGCTGTTTACCTACCAACACAGCGTGTTAATATCTCACGGCTTATCATAATCGCTCACCATTTCGTTGTTGACCAAGGCATTTGGACTTTATTCTAGGCTGCCGTCATGGACCAATCGCAACTTCCGGAGCTAGTGAGGGATACTGAACTGCGAACACGATTCGACCAGCATTACACAATCCACGAGTTTCTCGATGCCCCCCACTCTCTTGTTCCCCCTCGACAGGAAGTGTGGAAGAAAGTCAGAGCCATTGGCCGCGGCGGCTTCTCCTACGTCTTCCTTGAAAAATGCGTCCAGGGGCAGGAAGAAGGCTCTCCGCATACACGTGCGGTGAAAGTGATTCCTCTGACTCAAGGCTCTGACACCAGGTCATACTCTCGAGAGCTCGAAGCTGTAGCCAAGTTCTCTCAACGGAAGGTCAATATGTGTCCGAGCATTGTGATTTGTTGCCACTAACTTACAAATCGTCATGTTAGTTCAAGACTTATTTTGTGAAGTCTTTCGGATGGTATTCGAGTGCAGAAGAGCTTTTCATATCTCTCGAATATTTCCCTCTCGGAGATTTGCAGACCTACTTAAACAGCACGTCACGTATTTTTGATGATGACGCACGAGAAATTACACGACAAGTCCTGTGTGGGCTTAATTCCATGCACAATGAAGGTTTTGCACATCGCGATTTGAAACCCGCGGTGAGTCCGACATGAATGCGAAATTTATCCACAAGTCACTGACTGTAAGAACAGAACATCCTGATCAAGTCCTGTCCACCTTCACCTTGGTGGATCAAACTTGGTGATTTCGGCCTTAGTAAAAGAACTGATGCAACGCAGATGCCGAGTGTTGCAGGTGGGACATCAGGTTTCATGGCACCCGACATACTCGAAACAATCTACCTTGGCAATTGCAACACAAATGGAACACCAGACATCATTCCACACGAGAGGTGGATTGCTGCTGATATTTGGAGTCTGGGAGAAGTTGTAGTCCGAATGTTATCAGGCAAAGCAACATTCCGGTCGCACGAGCACCTGATGGGCTATTCTCGTGGCACACGATCATTTCCTGTTTCCAACTTGAAGGATTCAGGGATAAATTCGGCGACGATTGATTTTGTTCAGAAAGCCATGACTGCCAAGGCTGCCGACCGCATTACTTCTCAAGCTGGCTTGGCCCATCATTGGGTAAAAGTGTCAACCGATCCGAACACGGCTTTTCTACCACGTTCTTTACCTGAGCTGGAAAGGTATGGAGATGCGGATTCAATCATTACCTTGACTAACTGAGGGTTCAGCAATGCGAATAAGACTGTCTCTTCAACGGATTATAGAGGCTGGACCACGTCTAAGCTTTTGACGAATACGCCACCTATCCTGATGAATTCAGTATCCCAGGTGTCCAACTCACAGCCCAAAGAAAGCTTTCAGACGTCAATAAAACGCAAACCACTCCCTGCCTCGCCTGTTGTCGATTACAAGAGTCTTTCAAGTACAACAAATGAGGCTTCGATTAATGTCCGCTCGTCTCCTGGCACCGAAAGTAATATTCATTCTGATGGAACTACTTCAACTGAAATGCTGGCCTTCATGAATTCTGCGGATTCCCAGTCAAGTGTAGCTCTCTCTTCCATACCTACAGGCGTTCAGCCCGGAACTCGCATCGATATAGCGGCATATCCTCCCGACGAACAACATCCACTGGACTATGCTGTGGGGGAAGAGGGACAGGTTCAGCTGGGGCTGTCTCCGCCAGAAACGGTCGATCTCAAAGAAATCATCATATCGTTGAGATTCTCGCCTGATTCACAGAGACTATTCATAGCAACTGCAACAGAGTTCATTTCTAGGAACCAAACCACTCAACCAGCCAACGAGGAACAGCACAATTTCCCGCAGGGGATCTTGTGCTGTCCCCTTACCCCAGATCCACGAAACGTTGTTCTAATCACGATTGATGGCGAGATCCAGCTCGCCGAGCTGGAAAGTAAACTTACGTTTCGGACTATTCTGAGGCTGCATCATCACCCGAGCTGTGCTGCCGTCTCGTCCGATTCTGAGCGCATTGCATATGTTTACAATGATAAATCGATAATCATTTTGGGCCATTCACCAGCGAAACTTTTCAGAAAGCTGAAGCCTCTGTTTGGTGGGCACAAAGAGCCTGTACATTGGGTGAATTTTGATTCCAATGGAGATGTTATCTCAATCTGCCGTGGAGGCCGCCTATGTATCTGGGTATCTGCAAAAGGCTATGATGGAACAAGATTAAATGTTCCTCTGGCAAAGGAACCCACCCATGTGGCATTTGCCAAGTCTTCACGCGCTATTGCGGTTGCCTCTGGAGGGACTATCAAGACTTGGTCTAGACAGCCGGGGCAGCCTCTATATAGAGGTAATTGGTATGGAATCTCTAGACGAAGTCCAGTGGTTTTCATGGAGTTCTCCTCGTGTGGATCTCGCTTGTATCTTGGTTTGAGAGACGGTTCTTGTGAGCTATGGAGAATTCCAGGTGATGAAGACCCTGATCTAGTGGTCACGCTTTCGGGAAAGGTTTGGCTGCCAAGTTGGACTTCGAATGCGATTGCACTGTCCCCTGACGAGTCGCGTCTTGCTCTTTCCACTGGCACACACTTACTGACGAGGGACATTGGGAAAGCTCTTCAGGTCTACAACATTCTGAATCATTTTCGTCATGCTGTATTTGCAGATCTTTCCGCAGACGGCACGAAAGCTGCGTCTTTTTGCCCGGTATCTGTTGGGCAGGAAGTCGAAACCCATCATTATATTGTCATAATATGGGACCTTCAAACTGCATCAATCATGCACGTCTTACAAAACAAGAGCAACGGCGTGCATATTGTAGCCTTCTCGCAAGATTCGCGACGTCTAGCCGTGGTCTCACGTGACGGTGTCACAACCTTCTGGAGAGTTTCCACGGGCAAAGTGATTTCTGCCGTCGGCGAGCCAATTCAAACGGGATGCAGTCTATCTTGCGCAGCAGTGTCTCCCGACTTCCGTTACGTGGTGACCGTAGAGCGTAGCCTCAATCAATGGCGCATTTGGATTTGGAATACCGAGACAGGTTCTACCGAACATTCTCTCGGCTCGTACGAGCTTCCAGACACAGAAGAGTCAAAAACGGCAAAAGGTCCACCTTATTCCCCACCCGGGACTCTAACGTTCTTGAGCAACTCGAGAGACTTTATCGGTGGCAATGAGTACGGTATTCTTATCTGTGACGTTCTCGAGGGAAACATTCAAAATCGTTCATCAAGCACCTCAAGAGCTTCCCAACGAGCGCCATGGGACAAAGAAAGTCGCGAACGATCCACGAAGTGGAACGCGGACGAATATGCATACCATTGGGTTGACGGTCTGCAAGTTTCCCCTGATTCTGCAACTGTTGCGTACTTATCCAAAGGGGGTAAAGCGTACCTATATGACCTCAGGACCAGTGATGAACCGAGAGTTTTCGAAAGTTTAACCGCCCCAGGTAGAGTGGCTATTTCACCAGACTGGCGACTCCTTGTGACTACGTCATGGAACAAAATGGTCATTTGGGAAATCTCGACAAACCATATTGTTAAGGTTCTACAGGACATTCGGGAATGTAGAGGTAATCAGCCTATTGAGGCTGTGATGTTCTCGCCTGACTCAAAGCATGTCTTCGTCCTGTACAAGACTTGTCTTCTTATGAGTGATATAGAGTCATTGAGCGATCTAGCTGTGGTTATGGACTTTTCCAATTATCCAGGATTTCCACGGTCGCTGATTGTCTCAGCAGATTTGGGAAGAATTATTCTTGGTTCAAGCTGGAGAATGGTTAACCGCGAGGAGGGGAGGATTCCAGGTGAAGGAGCACCTTTATGGCGCAAAAGTCAAGATGAAATAGAACTATGGGACTACAAGGCAAAGGTGGCAATACAAGTGTTTAGTAAGCACAACTTGCAATATAACATCAGCGCTATATAAGTCTATAATTAAAAAATACTATTAATTAATCCTAATATTAACTAAAATTTATAGATATAAATAACTAGTAGATATAAATAAGATATAGATATTAGATAACTGTATAATAAGAACTATTCTTTATTATTCTTATTTATAGATAGCTAAAGTTATCTCTCCTCCTAGGCTATATTCTTTAACCTCTCTAGTATATATCTACAGGAGAACACCTTCTTAAGGTAAAGGAATATCTCCTAATAAAATAAGAATAAGAGTTTACACTAAGCTTTTACTGGTTTACTATAATTCTCCCATGCAGCTAGACTGTTTCCTAGTGCCGTCTTAATCGCGCTACCGCCTTAATCTATTAATAGATATATACAGAACCTATTAAACCTCTTATTATATCTTAATTAATCTATCTATAATCTGGCCTAATAATTACCCCTCTTTTTATCTTATAACTATATTAAGCCTAATTAGGTATCTTATTTAATTATATTAATCTGCTAATTATAGCTCTAAAGCTTATTTAGGTATAATAAGCTATTAATCTAGTACTATAAGGTAGCTCTAGTTTAATATATCCCTTTAAATTAATATTACTATTATATTAAAGTATAAATAGCCTTATTTTTAATTATAAAATTAGTTATATTTATAGGCCTTTTATATATAATAAATACCTCTTATATAGCTTATTTAAAATTAATATAACCTTACTTTTTAATTATAATTTACTATTATTAAGGCAGCCTATTAGCGCTATTAATTTAGATATAAATTCTTTATTATTTTATACCTTTTATTTCTCTTTCTTTTTCTTTTAATATTACTCTTTTAATTAATATATAAATTCTAACTAAAAAGGCCTATTTTTAGCCTTTAAAGTATAGAAATAGCCTATTAAGGTATAAATACTAATATTACTTTATAGATCTATATACCCTATTATTATTCTTTAGGTAATACTATTAGATAAGTACTAAAAGTAAGTAATAAGCTTAAAAATATAATTTTAAGCCTTATTTAATTAACCTTCTTTTTAGATAGTAATCTTAAGGAGTTTCTATAATTTAATCTCCTCTTTAGTAATTATATACCCTTAAATTATATCTTTTTAGTACCTTTAATTATAGATTTTAATATTACTTAAAAGTCTAAAGGTAAATAGCTAGTTCCTTATAACTAAAGTTAAGAAAAAGAATTTATACTTTAAAACCTAAATTTAAACCTTAAAACCCCTTTTATATTTACCGATAAGATAATTACCCTTTATTTTAATAAAATACCTTTTAAACCTAAGGACCTACTTTTTCTATAAGATACCTTTTATAAATTAGAAAAATATAACTTAAATACTAATAATAAGGCTCTTATTATCCTTTTAGAAAATAAAGATAATATTCCCTTTAATAAAGAGTTAACTCTAGCTTAATATAAAGTAAAGTATTATAAATACTATAAAAGCTCTTTAAAATCTAAAAAAAAGTCTTTTAAATCTAATAAAAAGTATAAGTATACTCTTAAGCCTTAGCCTAATAAATAACTTAATATTATAATTTTTAAGGCTTATAAAGAAGAAAAAAGCGGTAAATATATTAAATAAGCCTTTTTTCTTAATAATAAGGATAATATCTTTAATTAGAATAGTAATAATAAGCTTATTAATTTAGATCCTATAGTATAAGCTCTATAGATATATAATAGCTTTTATTAGGATAAGAATAACTCTTAACTTTCTATTAAAGGTAAGGCTTTATAGTATAAACTTAATTATATTATTAAGCTTTATATTACCTTTAAGGTAAATATTATTCTATTAATTTATATCTCTTTTTTTTATTTCCCCTTTTTAATATATCTTTAGTAAGAGAGAGTATAATATTATCTTTTACCTTTTTTACCTAAATAGCGCTATAGCTAGTAAGAGTAATAGTAAATACTAAAAGGTACCCCCTAAAAAGGATATACTTAAAGATAAAAAGGGAAAAAGAAAGGAAAAAAAGCGTTATAAGTATTATCTTAATAGAGGAAGCTATAAGCCTATATATAAGGCTTATTTATCTATTTTATAGCTTATTTTATTAATTTCTATTTTATTTAGTCTAATTTCTATTTATTTTATTACTCTTTTTTTCCTTAATTTTAAGGCTTTTTTTATTAACCTAGATAAGATTATAAGTCTTATTTTTAAGCTTTATTTTCTTTTTTTAAGCTTTTTTTATTAATTTTAATCTAGAAGCTTAATAAGTATTATTCTACTATTAAGACTATTCTAGCTAATATAACTAATAGCGATTTTCCTTCTTTAGGTAATTTTTACTTTACCTAAATAAGGCTTAAATAGAGGTTTTATAACTTATTTTTATAATCTAGGATATTTAATTTACTATTAAGGAGTTTTAGAGTTTCTAAGCCTTATAAAGGAATTATAGCACTTATATATAGTCTAGTCTTACCTTAATACATTTAATTATAATTAACTTCTTTAGCTTTTAAGATAAATTATCTTTATTTAAGGGTTATATTCTATTTTTAAGGCTCTTTTATTAGATTTATAGCTTTTTTAGTATTTCTATTAAAGTCTTTTTATTTAAATCTTTTTCTTATCTTTTTATAATATAATCTTTAATACTTATAAGCCTATATTATTTATAGCTCTTCTTTTATTTACCCCTTTATAGCACTTTTATAAGCCTATTTATAATTAAGTATTTACCTAAATAATAGGTTAAAGATATTATTTTTTATTAAAGAGCCTCTTATAGCCAGTAGTTATATATATCTATATACTTTAACTTAATTTTTAGTTACTAAAGAGGGTTCTTTAAATACCTAATTATAATTAAATTATTATAAAAGAGCTATACTTTTTGGTTTAAAAGCGTAATATTAAGGCTTTATAGTAATCTTTATTAAAAAAGACCTTCTTTTATTGCTTATAAGAGGGTAAAAAGCTTTACTTTTATTATTAATATTATTATAGTATCTTACTTATTTACTCTCTATTTAATAAGACTTCTAAAAAGTATTATTATATATCTCTATAAGCTTTTCCAATCTCTTATATTATTTATAAATAAAATATCGCTAAAGACCTTATAATCTTCACTAGGCTTAAAATGCAATCTATAATAATAAATAGTATATAGATAGTTTAAGACTTAATTTACTATTATAATATATTTTTTACTTAAATTACTTATAAATCTTATAAGCCTTAAAGTTATAAATGTAATATTAAGTCTATTAATAATACTTATATATAAAATAGAGCTAATTACTCTCTTATATTAATTAAAGGTATACTTATCTATAATTTCTTTATTTAGAAAGAGCTTTTCTTTTATTATTAAAGTCTTAAATAGAAAATTTATAATATAAAGCTTATAGATCTTCTTAATATATATAACTTAAGTAACTTAAATGCATTTTAAGGCTTAATCTCTTACTATCTTTATACTAAGAAACTATTATAGCTTATTTCCTCTTATTAACTTATATTTTAATTTAAATAATTAAATAATATATATTATAGCTTATTTATCTTCCTTCTTAAATATAATAACTATATTATTAATATAAAAGAAAATTAGGATTTTATCTTTCTAATAGTAATAAGGCTTAATAAGAAGTAGCTTACAGTTTAAGGCCTTAAGGGTACTTTTAAACTCTATTTACTATAATAGAAATATAACTCTAAGTCTATATAGTACTTTATATAATAGTAGTATTTAGTTTTTATTTTACTTTTTTCTTAATTTAAGTAAGAGCCTTATAAAGATATTACTATATAATTTTATATTTATAAATATATTTACTATATTATATTAAAGTAGCTTTAAGTTAAACTTTACTACTATTATTAGTAGTATTCTAAATAACTTTTTAGCTAGAGTAATAGTATATATTTTATCTATTAAGTACTTTTACTATTAGTCTCTTTATATAATAAGCCTTACTTTATACTTCTTAAGGTAACTATATTTATTAAACTTATATATAAATACCTATATATAGTCTAATATTTATAAGTCTCTTATATATAAATTATACCTTAAAATCTCTAATTATAACTTTATTTACTTATAACTCTCTAGATAATCTTTCTATATTTACTTAAACTTCTCTTTAAATATATATCTTATTATTATAATATATAATCTTAATATAGGTAGTAAATTCCTTTTATATAGCTGCTATTTAATAGGATTAAGCTTCTTAAGAGTTAAAGGTAGATTATAATTAGGCTTTAGTCTTCTACTAATTCCTTATCTTTTTATTACTTTTATAATAATCTTATCTTTCTTTCTTATAATTAGTATTAATAATATTCTAATAAAAAAAGATTAATTTATTATTAATAAGTCTTCTTTAAAACCTTCCTTTTCTAGGCCTTTTATAGTTTATATATTTAATTAAGTAAGAAAGCTTAAGGGTAGGCTTTTTAGCGGTATTAAAAATAGCTTAAAGTATATTTAATTATATTTCTTACTATTTCTTATTTAATCTTTTTCCTTAATACTTTATATTATTAGAAGATCTTTAATTAGGTCTTTAAGACTTATTTTAGGAGTTTCTTACTTATTAAGTCCTTATATAAGATTTATAACTTAATTAAGGTTTTTACTTTTAAGGAGAGCCTATAAGTAGGCTTAGATCTCTCTTAAAGTTTACCTTAAGGTTAAATCTTATAAATTTACCTCTTTTAAATTAAATAATTCTTTTTTATTAAAAATAATATCTCTTATTATATATATCTTATTTATAATAAGATTCTATATATAAAATATATTTTATAAAATATATTTAATTAAGAAGCTAATTTAGGCCTTTAGATTTATTTTTAAGTTTAGCTATTTATCTTTTTATTACGCTAAGTCTATAAGTATAAATACTTTATACCTTATTACCTTTATATACCTAATTTAAGGTTAGTTCTTATCTTATAAGGTATATAAGTTTAAAAAGAAGCTTTTATATAATATCTTTTACTATAGTCTCTACTTTAGGGTTTAATTTAATAGATATATAGCAGTTCTTACTAATTTAGGCTATAATCTATTAAGGAGGTTACTATCTATCTTTAGTAATCTTACTTTCTCTTTAATTATTCCCCTAGAGTATTCCTTAGATCTATTTTATTATTAAGTTTAAGGGGCACTTTCTTCTATTTAGATTCCCTTTTAATCTAGCTATTACCTTATTAAAATAGACTTTTAAAGCTTATTATCTATTTTTAATACTTAAAGTCAGATATTATATATATTTTCTAGTATTTAAATAAAGTTCTTAAGTATAGCTAGTAGACTTTCTTTTTACTAATTTATAAAGTAATAATCTTAATAGAAACCTAAGTTATAGTTTATTATAATTGCTATTAATATATATTTATTTAATCCTTTATAATAATTATAAAAGTTAAGTAATATCCTTTCTCTAGATATTAATCTTTATTAGTAAAGTTCTCTATATTTTTATCTCTTTATTTTAGCCTTTTTATATATATTATACTTTATAGTTATTAGCCCTTTTATTTAAATATTAAATATATAATTTATTAGGTATTTTAGACTTCTTAGACCTAAATAACTTATCTTATAATATTATATAACTGCTTTAGTTTAGTTTAGCTTTCTATTAATCTATAAAATATAATAAAAATATTAACTATAAAATACAGCTTAATTTATAGCTTTAAGGCTATATTTTAATATATATTAATTATATTCTCTTCTTAACTTATATAATAGCTGCCTATTTATATATTTAATTATATTTTTATTATCTTTTTAATCTTACTAATAGCTAACCTTCTTTAGCTTATTAAGTAATATTAAGTTAATTCTTATCTAAAGATAGTATATAATACCCTTTAAATTAAATATATAAAGCTTATTCTTATAATTTTAAACTTTAATCTATATATTACTATATCTTAAAATAAGAAGCTACCTTAACCTAGTATATACCCCTTTACCTTCTTAAGTAGATTTAAAGGTAATAAATTAATCTATTAAATTAAATATATATATTATAATTCTAAAATTAAGAATTATTAAGTATTTTAATAGGTATTTACCTCTAATTAATAGAAATATAATAGCTTTCCTTAAGATAAAAGTTATTAAGGTAAATAGTTAGTTAGCCTTTTTATTAGAGTTATTTACTTTATTTTAAAGCTTCTTAAAGAGATCTTAAACTTCCTTTTTATCTTTTAGCCTTTATTCCTATAGATTTTATACTCTTTCTAAGGGTTTAAACCTTAAGAGAGTATTCTCTAGGAAAGCTACTTAATAGGAAGTAATATTTAAGTTAAAATAGCCTCTTTTATAGAAAATATACTTCTAATTAGTCTTTATTAATTATTAAGGTCTTTTTATAAATCCCTTTATAGATTCCTTAGTTATTAATTAGCTTTATTTCCTTTCTTATAAGTTTAAAGTATAAAAGGTAAGTTTAAAGCTCCTTTTTATTACTTTCTCTATTAGTTATTTTACTTAATATTATTTTATATTTTATATTTCTTATCTAAATAGGGTAAAAAAGTATAAAAAGAGATATAATCTTTTTTCTATTTTCTCTTTATTATAACTTTATTTAATCTATAAGAAGATCTTAAAGTAAGGATCTAAAGCTTACTAAAGGTTATTAAATTAAGCATTTAATTATTAAGCTTTAATAACTCCTTAGAGCTTTATAATTCTTATTACCTTCTCTTATATAGTAATCTAATCTTCCTAATTAATATAGCTTACTTAAAGAGTCTTTAGTGCCTTAAAATAGCTTTATTAAGCTTATTTCCTTTATATAATATTATTAATACTATAAATAGCTTTAAGATTTATATAAAAGAGGGATATATTATTATATTTAATTAATCTATTTATTATAAGGGAATATATCTTAATATAATATAAATTAATCTTTTTAATTATCTAATTAAATATATTTTAAATTCTATTTAACTATTTACTATAGTAATTTAAATTACTATAGTATTAAGTTATTTCTACCTTATATACCTTTTAATTTTAAGTTATAAGTTCTATAAATAAAGATATAAGTTATATATTATATATACTTTTTAAATTGCAATTTAATTTATCTCTTATAAAATAATTACTATATTCTAATTAGTAAGGTTTTTAAATTTATAACTAAATAAATTAAAGAGGATTAACTAGTCTTATAAATCTATATACTTATTTAGCTATTATCTTTATAATATATAATTATTTAAAGGAATCTTAATTACTTAAGCTATTTAAAAGGTAGATTTTACTGCTAGCGCCTAAAGATATATTATTATATTTTATTTATTTTATTTATATATCTAATTAATAATTTTAAGCTTATTTTAATAGTTATAGCTATTCCTTTTATTAAAGGTAGCTTTAAGACTCTTAATTATTAAACCTCTTATTATATCTTAATTAATCTATCTATAATCTAGCCTAATAATTACCCTTCTTTTTATCTTATAACTATATTAGGCCTAATTAGGCATCTTATTTAGTTATATTAATCTACTAATTATAGCTCTAAAGCTTATTTAGGCATAATGAGCTACTAATCTGGCACTGTAGGGTAGCTCCGGTTTAACAGAACTACACCTTAAGTTACCTAAGAGAAATATCCAGACTACACTTATATATATCGCTATTAATATTTAAGTATAATCAGTTAACCTATATTCCTATCTAAATTTAATTAAGTAAAGCTATAGGGATTAATAGTAGGGTCTCTAAGGTTAATATTATTTAATATCTTAAAGGTAAACCTTTTTATATAAGATATTACTAGTATAACAGTTAGGTTTTCTAAGGGATAAATTAATCTATTTTAAGTTTATATTAATAGAGTTATAAAATATAATACTAAATAAAGTAAAGTATTATATCTCTTAATAGTAAATAGAGTAGGTTAAATATATTTAGGTAAAAATACTTTATTAATAGTTAATAAGTTAAATTCTATTTAATACTAAATAAATATATATATATACTTAAAATAAATATATAAAAAATAATAAGTCTTAAGGATAAGTTATTTTTAAAATATTATATTTTTAAGATATTATATTTTTATATTTAGTATTTTAATATAATAAGTATATCTTATTAGTTATTATAAGGTAAATAGGTTCCTTAAGGCTAATATCTTATATAGATTTTTATAGGGTATATATAATATAAGGATTAGGATTATAATATTTTTAAGTTTATAATAACTATCTTAGACTATATTAAGCTTATTATAAAGCTAATTTTATTAAAGTTTTAAATATTATTTAATTAGATATTATACTTTATAATTATATTTTTAATAAGCTAAAACTAGCTATAAATAATAATAAGATCTTTATATTTAACTCTTTAGTAATTATATCTTTAAAAGATATATATTTTTAGCTCTAATTATTACTTAATAAAGTTATAAGCTTATTATTTATTAATAAGTAATATATTATAATTAGTAAATAGAGAATTAGCTATTTCTTTTATAAAATACTATTATAAAGGAAATCCTTATAAATCTAAGTTAATAATAAATTAGATTATTATTTACTCTTTTAAATTAAATAGTTTTTATAACTTTTAGATAGTATTATATTATAATTAAATACTATTATAGCAGTAATATAAGGTGCTATAAGGGATTTAATATATATTTATATTTTACTAAAGATTAAGATTAAGGTTATTTTAAAGGGCCTAAAGGGTAAAAAGGATTCTAGCTTTATTTAAAGACTATAATATATTAGGTTATTAAAAATTATCTAATTAGATAATAAAGATATAAGGTAAGGGATTTTTAATCTACTTACTTATTTAGTCTACTTGCTTATTAACTATATTACTTAATTAAATATTATATTTTATAATTATATTTTTAATAAATTAAAACTAACTATAAATAATAATAAGATCTCTATATTTAGCTCTTTAGTAATTATATCTTTAAAGGATATATAATATATTTAATAAGTAAGTATAATAGATAAGCGAATATAATATAAATCCCTTAACCTTA
>NC_031951.1:199492-232731 GCF_000303195.2 Fusarium pseudograminearum CS3096
ATTATAAGAATCTTATTATTTAAATAATAAAGAAAATTAAGAATTTTAATTTATTTACTTATTTAATCTATTTACTTATTAACTATATTATTACCTTTTTTAAAAGAATTCTTTAAATATTTAAATAATTATAAAGAGGTTAATAAACTATTAAATTTCTTTTAGCTAATAGTATTTTTTTATAATAGGGATATACTATTAGTAGTACTTTTTCCTTAAGAGTAGCTAAAAAGGATAGTTAGTTAATTACTTTTCTAGAGGGCAGCTTATACTTGCATTTTAAATATAACTGAGTTTATATTTATAACTAGAAAATGTAAATAAATTTAGATACTGAAAAAAATAAAAGACTCTTTATAAACCATAGGCTACAGTTTCCAGATGCAGCCACGCCTGATGTAGGCGAGGCAACAGTAGAAGCTGGTCCAAACTCAAACGTAGCAGTCGCCTCTTGATTAGTACTGTCCTCCGGTTTCTTAGTAATTGGGCCACTTTCCTACTCACTTGTAAGCAATTGTCACTCCAGATTCCTTCCCAACCCACCTTTGTAGTCTTTAAAACATCGGCAGCAGCTTCACAGTTTCGGAACTCCCAGATGTCGGACGTAATCGCGATACTTCTCTCGCAAGAATTGAGCCAATCAATCTTACACACTGAGGCAAGGGAAACGATGGACTCTTGGCACCGACAGCTGGTGATATCTGTTGGGTTCGAAAAAGCGGAGAAGCAGGACGCGACCGACTGGCTCGATTGAGCGCAGCTCTCTACGATAGTCTTACATGTGTCTTGGTCCATCGTTTTGGTTGCTTCGAGAGCAGATGGAGTTGTGATATCGTCCGGAAGATAGGGGCCGCATGCATCTTGCCAACTAGCAATCATGTCATCCACCGAACTATCAAGCGAGTTCCCCAGGCTGCATTGCCTGAACTCAGATTTGCACCTAAATACTCTTCAGCATTCTTACGCTATCGACGATGATATATACACTTACGCCACGTAAGCATCCAGAAGCTCCTGCGTGCAGAAGCACTTTATGGTTTCCTGCTTGCTGAGATTGCTGCATTTTAAAGCGATTGAATTGGCCTTGTTGTAATTTGGAAATTCTGTTATCTTTACGTAGTCCGTCGATCATGACTGAGAAACCGGAAGGTATACTGTCAATGGCTGGGATTCTGTGTGACAGTGAACTCTTTACTATCGCTTGGAACATCCTCCATGATCCTACGTTTGATGGCAGTGTGCTAGAGATGGGAAGAAAACGACCAGAAGTAATGGATAAGAATTTGGGTGCGAGAAAGGATGCTGAATCCGACAATTGGGTTGTAAGATCAGTTCAAGGTGCTGATATGGGGACCACGGAATGCCTTTTGAGACTATAAATATGGTTCAGGATGCTTCTCTCTGGTGTGTACTCTTCTTTGTATTTAATGGGGACAAACGGCCTTTTTGACCTCAATTCTATAAGAGTGGTAATATACTCAAGAGATACATTTGGTTCCCTAAATACATGAAAGGATCTAACAATGGCAATTCCCCTCACAGCATGGGTCGCTAACATAGTTGACTGTCAGCTGCCCATCGTCCACATTGTTTCCTTCCTGTGTCGGAACACTGCCGCAAAGTGAACACCCGTGGTCGATGATCTGCTGGATGTGACCAAATGCGTCTCTCGCTAACCCAGATGCACCACTCTGGTAGAAAGCACAGATACTGCCCTGGTTGCCTTGGGTACAAGCAATCTGAGCTACATTATCATGTATTAGCATTATCGCATGGCTGAGTTGATGAGGAAGGTCTTACCTCCGGTGTCAAAGTGTCTGTCGCCTTGACCATCGGCAACGAGGATGCCGATCTGGTCCTGGATATCTCCAATGCTAGAGCCGAAGGTGAGGTCACAGAAGCCGCTGCCACGACAGTTAATGCCTAAACCTGCGACGGTGGAGGTGAAGATAAGAATTGATGTTGAGAAGTGCATATTGGGATTTGTTTAAATTGATGGATGCAATTGATAGAAAGGTAAGGTGTGCTGAGATGAAGGACAGACACAAATCTGCAACAAGGCAACTGGCAGATACTTATACCTATCTGTCGAAGACTTATGGACAGCTTATGCCTTGAGTCTGTCTCTATTATTGTAATGAACAGGCTGACATACTTCCAGAGCTTAGAACTCCTCAGTCGAACCACATTGCACAAGGAGATACGTAATCGATATCCAACTATTCCTAGAGACGAGCAGAATTTTCATAAGGATGTGAAGATCTCCAACCAAGTCAGCCTTACTATGAACTACTTGACACCGTAAAGGGCAGGTGATACAACGTTAACAGACATGACTGGAGCCTTGCCGCTGATCTTCACACCGAATGACGGTGCCGAGTCTGAGTATGTGAGACGCTCTCTAGTCACCGATATTTCCTTGGAAAAGATCTCATCAAGGTCCTTTTCGTATATGCCGGCTATGACTTTGGACACGAAATGCCCCTTTGGGTGGCTTCAGCTGAGTACGATATGCGTCCTGGCTCGGCATGACGTCGATTTAGGGCCAGGCTACCGTGATCGACAATGATTATGCGAGGAGCTGAAGCTATCAATAGTCTTGGCATAGGATGAAGTTATTGACAACTGCAAGTTGCTGTATGGTATATGCACAGTCGGGTTGGATGACGACATTTTGTCTCAAGCACTGTCTCCACATGTAAGCGGCGTACGGGTCTGGGGCAAGGGACGGCCGCCTACTAAAACTTCAATCCTCTACCTGATTGGCCCCTTTAAAACGTCCTGGTAAGCATAGCTAGATACAGTGTACTACTATTGAATCTTGATACCTATTCGGGTATCCCTTTATCAGATCCACCTACCTAGTAGGATCAAATGTATCTACATAAAGACCAAAGCCGTTGATCATCGGAGTGAACTTGGTGTGTGAAGGACAACTTGAAGTTGTACAGGTGGGTCAGCTTTCGGCTCTGATGAGCCGTGTAGGGCTACCGATTCATCTACGCCTTGATAAGCAAAATACAGTTAGACTGGACAAATAAGATATTCTGAGATATTTAATGAATGATTGCTTCAGAGGCATATGCCATCAAGTGACAAAAAGGGACACAGAATACAAAGATACGGGACTAAAAGTGATTTATAATAAAGAATGTTTCCTTATCCTAGCCTTCCAAGGCTTATGATAGTGCCAAATTTGTTCCAAATCTTGCCATGACTGCCCCTCCTTGTCTTTACTGTCAAGTAACATCGATTGTACTACATCATAAACCAAGGCACAGACTTAACATGCTCCCTGGCAACTAGGGTCGCTGACAAAGTTGACTGTCAACTGCCCATCATCGACGTTGTTGCCATCCTGCATGGGGACAGACCCACACTTCTTACAGCCGTGGTCAAGAAGGGCCTGTAGGGCCCAGGACACATCATCAGCAGTACCGGTTGCGCTACTCTGAAAGAAAGCGCAAGTGTCACCAGTACAAGCGACTTGCTGGCCTGTCTCATAGTGGCGGTCTCGTGGTTGAATGTTGTCGACAATTGCTTTCAGATTGATGAGGTTGCCGGCGCCACCAGAGCATAGTCCTGAGCCGCGACAGTTGATTCCGAGAGCGGATGTCATGGTGACAAGAGCGGAAAGGGTAGTAAGAGTAGAGTAATGCATATTGGGAGATTTGCAAATAGGATAGAAGCGTGAGCTTGTAGTGGTAAAGGTAAGGCAAGAGCGAAGATTTGCAAGTGTTTATTGACTGAGATAAAGTTCCAGATATCTGATGATTTATAACATCTCGAGTCACAGTAGCACGACGAACTACGATGAAGGTATAATCAAGTCTGCCTACCTAGAGACTGGATACAGCCACTCTCTTGGCAGCTGGCCTGGCGTACCTGCTTACCCACCACACTGCCGATCAACATAACTCCACTTTGTGAGCCTTAGTATATGATCGATTGAGAGACATAGCAGTCATAGGCCTATCAAGGATACTAGATCGACATTGCAGGAGGAATCATCCTTGATTTGGGCACAACGTCAACTTACGAGCCCCTCGTCTTGGCAGGTCCCCGATGCCTTGATACACCGAAATTGATCGTCATGGTAATTGTACAATATCTCATCATTGCCAATTCAAGAAAGGAACTTTAGTTGAGGTCAGCCGACGGAACGAATACTTGTCTTTGCGGTCATGAAGACGTTAACATCTGGGATGGAACTACTGTTAACGCCAGCCTTGTGGACAAAAGGCCGAAATGGGTGTCAACATTCACTCGGGCGGCTTTTCTCTACAGCTCCGTGAATTACTTAAGAAGCACCTTGTCCCCTCCGTTCATAATTACTAAATCTTTTCATCGTCCCTACACAAGCACTTCTTTACCCAACCTTATCACACTCTACACCTTTTCAAAGCACCGAGCAATACATAGTGATGTATACTCTCCTCACTCTCACCACCCTTCTTTCCGCTGCCTCAGCACTCGGCATAAATTGCCGAGGATCAGGCTGGTGCAACATCAACAGCGCCAGCTTGGACAATGTCCTCACTAAAGCGAAACAACTACAAGCCCGCGGACAAGGAGATCACCACTGGGGAGAGGGCGGTACGTTACCATATGAGGTAATCTGAAAATAACATGACTGACAAAACACAGTTCAAATTGCCTGCTCCGGCGGCCAATGGGGATCCATCTGCGCCTTCTTCCAAAGCGGCGCTAGCGGCAACACGGATCGGGCTGTCGAATTGATTCAGGGCATTCTCGACCACGGTTGCACTCAGTGTGGTAGTATTCCCACTGAAGAAGGCAATAACGTTGATAACGGACAGCTTACTGTCAACTATGTTGAAAACCCTTGCTGCGATGGCGACTGTTACTGCCCTATCTAAGATTACTAAGCAGTCGGAGGCAAAGCCTTTTGCTTCCTCTAGATGAGATAGTGCAGCTTCTTGAATCTAAATATAATGCTTAACAGACGTTTTGAGTCTTATAAAGATACCTAAATGAGATAGAAAACCTAATCTGATGCTGAATAATTGTTTTTTAGAAACTACGTTTTTATAAGGTTATTTAGAATTGTAGCATCCACTGGATAATGCACTCTAGGACTTTGTTTCTCAGTTAATAGGAGTAATAGCCTACTATTGAACCTCCTATTTTGCCAGCTGTCCAGTGCTAGTAGAATGTAGTTGCGAGCTTTCTTTAAGGTGCAAGTTATGTCCCTGTCTTAACTCCTCCAATTTTCCTAGGGCCCTTACGATAGGTGCTAAATCCCAGAGAATCTTTCACCCTAAACAAAACGTGTCGAGTTGTCGTCTCCGTCAACGCTCTCTAGTAAACACCAATGTTCCGTGTCAAAAAAGGCGGGCGTCAGAATGCTACCGTTCTATCGAAGTTCTTTTTCTAGAACAAGCACAGAAACAGTGTTGGTGTATGATTGGCTCTTGTTGATGGTGATAGTTTGCTTGCTGCCGATAGAGAGTTCAGAATGTGGTTGCACCTCGATGGAGGTAACAAATGTGTTCCATTCTGGCCAGGATTTGAGGCCTATCAGAAACGTCCAGACTTTGGCTGGGGATGCTGAGATAATGATGGATTCTTGTATTTCGGGCATATTAAATTGAGAGTGATTGTCGGAGGCCACTGTTTCACATTATTGCTTCGCGTTGATGCTTTTTAGTGTTTATCTCTGGAACCATTGCGTTGCAATTATCGCCCGAGTCCGATGACAGACACGGCGCGACGCGTCTTGTCAACATGCAATGACGTAGGCTATTCCATGCGGAGGGATTGTTGACCCGCGGCTAATGCAAGCTTATCGCTGCGTCATCAAATGTTTCAGCTCCGGCATAAGCTCAGGATGAATGCTTCAAGTACGAGATAATCTTGAGGTCGAAAGATGGCAAATAGGTAGATGGTTCGTTGATTCAAAATGGTTACTCCGTTAATTCATAAATAAGGGGATAATCGCTGGCCCATAATCGTGTCTCCTGCCATCCATTCCTCATGTTGCGCATGCCAACCCTTCTGCTTTGCCACATTCCTACCCCAGCCCACCCATGCTATTCTTGTCGCGTCAATCGGTCGCCGTCTAAGGGACGGGTTCGTAGCCTCCGCTCCTCATGTGAGCCTGGCGGTTGGAGAACAGGTAGTAAACGAGCATGCCGACAATGGGGAAGAGGAAGACGACGAGACACCAGAGGATCTTGTGGGAAACGGGACGGTTGGACTGGAGGACCTCGACTGCGACGTAGTTAGCGGATGATTGACCATAGACGAAGATACAGACATACTCCAGACGAGGATGTCGAGCACCAAAACAATGAATCCGATGATTCCACCGCCGGTACCGTAGTGCCAGGGCTTAGCAGAGGTCGCGCTGATATCATCAGCGATGGGAGCAGCAAAGGCGAGCGTCGCAAGCCAGAGCTGGAGGAAAGAGATGACGGCGTTGTTAAACATGTTGACAGACGGTGTTGATGAATGGTCGAGTCTGGCGGAGAAGAAGAGCGAGAGATGGAGAAAGGAAAATGCAGCCTTTTTGTCAGTCACTGGGTCTGGACACTCAAAACAGGCTCCGAGGCACATGATACAGGACACTACGTCATTGATTCGTCTTATCACTGTCACTGCCCGCTTTCAGACAAGGGTGGGGCCTACCCTAGATGTTGTTGTTTGCGAATTGTGTATCTGCAGACATCAATTTGCGACGTCCCAAGGTCATATCATTAATAATCTTAAATACGAATCTGTTTGCTATATCTATCTTGTATCGATTCTATTGCTACAGACCATGTTCCCGTTTACCTCCGATTCTAGAGGTACATATGAAAAGACAACAGCATCTAACCCAAGTTGCAGATTTCCCTCTCAGCGACAAGCAGGAAAGGGACAACAGAATCAAGGCTTGGAAGAGTGAGAAAACAAAAGAGTACAAGTTCATTGTGCCAGATGAGAAACAACCGGCAGTCAACGGGGAATTCCCTGGTCCCAAGGGCAAACCCATCACCATCGCACAACTCAATGCTAGCCTCCGGATGTCATGGTCCCAGAAGTTGACTGAGGGCAACATGCAACACAAGGAAGTGCAGAACACTATACTGGGGCAGTGATGGCTCTTATATAAAGAAGAGTCAGATTCTGGGATGTATTAAGCAGATCGGGCATGATCTGGAGATCTGGAGATCGAGTCGAACGGAGAGGAGGTTGATATTGAGCCAAACATGGAAGGAGTGGCTGCAGTGCTTGACCAAGCTTTACTGGAATTACACAATGAAGAGGAACGTGTTTGGGTAGACATGGGCGAATTCAAGAAAGAAGAGAAAGAGGAGGAGGAAACTGAAGAGGAGGATAGTAAACAGTAAAGTATTAATGGGATGGGAGTTGTGAGGGTAACCCTCGGTCTAGTTGTTCTGCGGTATCCATATCCATGTTATATACATCTTCACCGGGATCAATGAACTTCTATTGAATAGCGGTAAAGTGGGAAACATGTCCAAGATCAACTCTCGGCCCAATCCTCCATGTGCAGCCGAACCCCTTCCAATATCTTCCCCATGTGCGACTTTCTGATTGACTGACATTCCTGTCGTATCTTGGTGAATAGAATCTTCAAGAATGGAACTGGACTCTTGGAGAGCCCCGATCTGTTGATGCAGGTGCTCGTTGGCATCGCCGGTGAAATCCACCCATCAGGCCCAAAGCCGACTGCTCCATCAGCAGCCTTCCACGCAAGTCCAAGAAAATCACACAGGTGAATGTAATCAGAGTAATTTGAGAGATACAGCTGCCCAGAAAAGACGTCGAGTGGTATGATGAGACTTTGAGGAATGTCGATATGATTCTGCGTCTGGGGAACGTTGTAAAGGTTGAGATGGTCCAGCGACTGGAAGCCGCGATTGACCCACGGCATATACAGCCGAAGGGAGACGTGTTGGGACTTTTCGATATCAGGTAGAAGAGTTTGGGCTTCGTACGGGCTAATGATGAGAAGACGCTCGTTGAGGATCTCGTTTTTGCTCGTCAATACCCATTGCACGGAGCGTTGGAATTCGTCCGAGTAGTCTTCTGAGTCAAGTGATTCCTCGACGACCTTGGAAAAGTCCTTTGTCGCCCATACGTTATCTTGGAACTCTCGCACATCAAAAGTCTTTGCCGCCGAGGTGAGATGCAGAGTGGAAAAAGCAGGCTGGAACGCTTCGGTGGGTCTTGTGAAAACACCACTCTGGACAAACTTGCGGACGTCTGGATGTAAACTGTGTCTTGCCGCCTGCGCTGGGGGTGGCCTCTCCACTTGGCTTTCTTGTTCTGCTTCGGGCGACAGTTCTCGCTCTTGTTCCTCTTGTAGTGAAGATGTGCGCAGCTCCGATAGGCCGAATTGCTGGCAGAGTTCATACATCATGGCGCCATAGCGAGACCCGAAGCGGTCGAGTGAAGAAATATCAGGGTGGCTTTGCTGTGGATTATAACGCCGATCCAGTGACAATGCCTCTTCCTCTTTGAAGCTTTGAGCAGACGCCAATCTACTTCGATGATTGTCACTAGTATTCAATTCATCCCATAAGTGTCGTTGGTGATCGAAGCGTACGCCTTGGGTGAGCCATAATAAAACCTCCCGCCGTAAGCTTTGGCAGGTCTCGCTGATGGCCCAACAAAGAACATCTGACACTGTTAGGCTGCAGGGCGTTGTTTGCACCCGACCCGTCAGGCTAATTATCTTTTGTTCAATCTCTCTCGGAATGCAAAACTCCACACTCTGCCCTTTTCCGAGCTTCCGCATCCTCATGCACGCTGCAAGGCACGTCAGTAACAATGCTTACCACTACGGAACGGGGAACCATACCTTGCACCAATCTATCCTTCGTCAAGTTTGCACCTAGTGTTACTGCCGCTCGATAAGAGGTAGGTAGTCTCAGGTCTGTGCCTCTTGTATGGGCCTCGTCAAGAAACACAAGACACTGATCCAACTGATCCGCAAAGGGCGAGCGTTGAAGTTCCTCGATTTTACCGGACCGATTGAGCACCATGATGTTGTCAGAGTCGTCGAAAAATACGACAGCGCGCGTGTGGTCATCGCCATCGTAGCACTTGAGCCATTCTTTACAGAATTCGAGATTAGTGAGATCGACAATCTGGGCACCAACATCAAGGATAACGCGGATATTCGAGCTCATCTTGGTGGCCATGGTAAGTAGATAACGGCTGTTTAGTGCTGTTCCCGTCATGTCCACAGACATCACCGTAATGGTGTTCTCCGGCCTCAGAAGGTTATTTAGCACCAAAGCGTTAGTGTGCTTCTGTTCAGGAAGATCAAGCTGCTTCATATCCAGAGGGAGAACATAGCGAGAGTCATTGGTGCCACTGAATCCTGTGGTTACGTTAGACTTCTTCTTGCCCAAATCCCAGCCTGAAGCGGATAATTTAAACGGAAACTCTTTACACTCCTTTGCAAAGACCATTTGAGAAAGAAAGTAGTCGATAGCTGCTTTGGAGAACCGAATGTAGGGAAAGACCTCTAACGTGCACTGCGTGTAGTCTTTGAGGTTGACCCCCTGAAGGTGCCTGAATGCGTGCGGCATTGTAGTAGTCTTGACCCAGTCCTGATATTCCTGATCCGCATCGTCCGACCGCACAAGGAGGTTGAATATCGTGAAGAGAGCCTCGTCATCAAGCCCACCATAGTAGTAGCTTAGACAAGTGAGGACGATCACCACGTCAGGGTGGCTGAATTCTGACCGGGGTGTCGGATTGTCCTTGGCTCGGAATGGCACCGCAAGCTTCGTTCCTGTTTTCCTACTTGGATCTAGGCCATAGTTGACTCTCCAACGTTTCTGGACAAATGCAAAGGCGAGTACACCTGATGCAAAGAGCCCTCGAAGAAGAAGCAAATGACTCTCAGTGCTCTCGTGCCAGAAGGAACTGTTCTTTACAGTATCGGCCTCAACATCCGGCAAGTCTAACTGGGTAATGTACCGGAAAACTGCGTCCCTGATGGCAGGAGGCTGATGTGATATTGGAAATCCATCCATACCGGTCTCGCATATGAAAGTTGCTACGCGCTCAAAGATTGTCGCTTCAACACCGCGGCCAAGAATTCGGACTCTGGGAACCCGGCCAGGATGCTGATCAGTGATGTCAAGGGACTGCAAGAACTCTCCCTTAGCTTCCGTACAGAAACGAAAGACGAGGCCTAAAACTTCTTGAATGACTCTCCATCGATCTGGGCTGTGATCAATCGGTCTCTGCTGGCCAACTGTGTAGACTAGCTCGAACTTGACGCTCAAGTTCTCATCAATCTCGTCCACCACGTCTATTGAGTATTCGTCAAAGAATCGACGGATCTCCATCATCTTATGGGCGACTCCGCTCTTCTGCTCGGAATGGCACTCCAGCTCCATCAGCTGAAATGATAACAGATGTTCAGGCTGAACGAGGAGAATACCACCCTCTTGCATACAGCTGGTAGCAAGCTTGTGGATAGTCAGTGCTTGAGATTCGTTCAGCCGAATGTCTCTGGAAAATGGCAATTGATAGACTGGTCGATCAAGCATGCCTGCCAACTTTGAAACGAGCATCTGTTGCATCTGTTTCGATTGCGGCTTTGCCACGATAACACGGACAAGACGTGAGCCATTGCCCTGGGCGGAAACGACAATAGGAACAATGACAGAAGACTTGCCCTCCCCCATGTTTAACTGCAGTGAAATGTTCTCACCGTCTGGAGGCTGCATCATTTGTCGAGCAATTTGTTGTTGCACTTGTCGAATCATGATCTCGCTTTCGCACTCAAGAAGCAACCATTCGGGGTACTCATGGACACTCCACCCTTGATGGCCAGAGTTCTCAAGCTCGCGAATGAGGTCAGCTTCATCCTTCGAGAACAATACCAAGCGCTTCGCTTGTTGGAGAGCAGTGATCGCAAGTCCGTATTGCGCGATGGCGTTCTGCCAAGATTTGGGGAGTTTCGACCATTGCGATGTTTTGAGCTGCTCCAGAAAAAACGCTGTGCAGACACGGGGTCTACAACGGATGTCTTGAAAGGCTTGTTGGATGGCTACCGGCACACCTTGTTGGATCTCATTGACTGCTTCCAATAGCGCCTCATAGATCGACTTGACATTCGTCTCACATTGCACCAGATGCTCTTGGAACACGATCAGTAGTTCTGATGCATGATCTTGGGCCAGTCCCCAACTCATGTGATCCTTTAAACTGGCCAGGCTCTTTCGTAGCTCCCCCATGTAGCGTCGTTCAAATACTAGCTTGGCCTTGTCGTCCAGGAAATCAAGTAGAGGATTGAGCTTTGTGATGGCTCCAGAGCTTATCGGTCTTCCTTTAAGGAGGTCCTTGATCAAGGAAGTTTGAGTTAGCGTTGTTGGTCCTTGGTTATGATGAAAGAGGTCATCGACTGAGATAGACCCCAATGGCTGTTTTGTCGGCTGAATGGATGGCTGTATGAAATAGCCATTAGTCACGTCTCGTTTCACTGGTAACTCTTTAATTTTCTCGATCAACCTCGCTAGATATCCACGAAATTCACGATTGTCGTACCAATTCCGCCACACCCCAACAACTGATCTCATTGCTTCTCGTGTGTTGATGTAAGAGGTGACATTTGTATCCGACGGTGCGCGGGGATTTTCACAAGGCCACTGAAGAGAGAGCTCCGACTTGAACAATTCGACTGCATGATTTGTCTTGTTTCTGTATTCTTGACTTCGGCGGTTCATAAGTTGGTGATCCTTCTCATATAGCCGTCGTATCAGGTGCGATGCGGGTGTTTCGTCGAATGAGATGGCAGCAGAACGGGCGTCATCGTCTAGTCTCGCTTTGCTGACTTCATATCCTTTGACCAACTCATACAAGTTCTGAGAGGGTAGAGGAACAGCAGAGACAGACGAAGATAAAGCAATTGAGAGAAGTGCCTGTGTGACCTGCTGATCGTACTCGGAAGAGTACGTCATTGTCGCTATCCAAAACATTATCTTGGATTTACTGATCCATGATTGACTGCATCGAAATGCCTGATGTATCTGGCACCAGTACGCCGACAAGAAGGTCGAAGGGCTGCTGAGCCACTTTGAGTCATATAGCAGATCATCCTCTAGTGGAAGTACTTCCAGAGATGTGATAGTCTCGTGACTCAAAAGCGTGTATAGATGATCGGAGAGTCCAGAAGCGACAGGCTCAAGCAAACTGGCATCACCTCTGTGCGCTCGGATAGCCATTTCCGCGGCACGGGCTGCCCGATCCGAAGACCCATTATCTCTTGACTGGTAGATGACATCGTACTGAATAGAGAAGTCCTCTGCACCATATCCAGACACACACTGGCGAGCCTTCCTAAGGATAGCTCGTTCTACCAATTCGATCGTATTTTGACTGAGTTCGTCTGCTTTGTCTGTATCAGGGTACAGAAAGCCAATCTCGGCAGATCGGTCGATAATCCCCTTCGTAATGGTATAAAATCTGTCATCTTGAGCAAGAAACCCTAGATCGGAAGACCAAGAAACCTGTTGCATAACCCTCTCGTGCTCAGGGTAGAAAGCCCGTACCGGAGAGAGATGAGCGATTGATTGCAACCTATCATGCTCTGTTGGAGACAGTGGACCGGGAGCTCGGACAGATGCTGAGCCCAAGAGACGAATGGCTTCCTCCGTTCCTGTCCTCCCTAGGAATGGATCTGGAAGACAGAAGGACGTAAGAGCATGGATGTAGGCAAGAAAGAGTTTGCTCTCAAGCTTCGTGTCTGCTGCAAGACGTTGAAGTAGTTCATCGATCCGATAATTTTGTATACGCCGAGCGGTTCCATAGGCTACAGCAGCAGTGACGTGACCTTTGAGCCTCTGGATATGTACAGGTCCTTCTGGAACAATCAACATCCTGACGGGTACATCTAGGTCATTGCGTAAAATGATCTTGCTTGTAAATCCTACCAACGTCCCCAACGACTGGTCCGGATCGATGTGCATACCACGAAACTGCCGGGATCGGATGATTGACTCTCCAGCCTTGATGAAAAAGTCGAGCTGCAATCGGGGTACATGGATTTCCAAAGAACCGACAAATTGGTCATACAGCATGTAGATATAAAGCGAGCCTTCGAGTGGCGATAATACTGCTGCCAAATAGCGTGCCATTTCGCTGCACGGGGCAAGGAGACATATGCTTGAGCCTTGTCTCAATGTCCAGACTTCCTTTGAACGGGAAAGGAACCAACTACTTGGGTTCTGAGTCCATGGATCTTTGAGCAGGCGGAATTCCACAGTGCCCGTGTTGACATGATACCAATGGGAATACTCGTCGACAAATGAATGTGGCAATAGCTCTCTCAATGTCCGTGGCGGGATCAAATCCAGATGGGACCCAACGGCCTCCAGCCTAATTAGCAGGTCCTGGTCCTGCATTCCAAAATGAACAGTGTGACCTTGAAACTGCTGCTTAGTACAGAAACGCATACCTAGTATATTGCTAGGCATTACTTCCAAGATAAGACCACCGAACAGTCTTTTGTAGCTGTCGTGTCTTTCGTACTCTCTCGGAAGGCGTGCCAGGGGTGAACCGTTGACTAGCAACTCCCCTGCAAGAATATCAATATGCACACACAGTCCTTCACGGGTAGTTGTCTGCAACCAATGGCATGTTTTCTCAACGAGCGCCCAAGTGGAGGCAGGGACAAATGCTGGCCAGCATCGCTTCACAGCAGTGTTGAAGCACGAATTGGCAAGGTCTCTTTGTGCAACCAGCACATCCCGAGCGCGGTGCATGGTGTGTCTCCATCTGTCAAATAGGGCATTTTGGAGAGGATCGTCGGCAGGAACCTGTACAGGGGCGTTGTTGTGGATAATGATTGAGCATTCAAGCAAGATGGATGCTTGATTCGAGTCTGCTAGGACTTGGGCCAAAAAGAAATCATCCACATTGAATGAGTCGACACACACGAGCGCAATATTCAGCACTACTCCCAACAAGCCTCTTCGATGGGCCTCGTCGGTAGCTGTCTCCGCTCTTTTAAGCACGATATCTAACCATCGGTAGGCGACATCACGGCATTTATCGATAAGTTCAATGAAGGGGTTGACCAGATCGCTGGGAACTTGAGATAAGACCCGGGATGCCAAGGAAGTCAAGGACAACAGGGCAGTATAGGACTCCCAGTTCTCTCGGATTCGCGAGACGCCTTTGGTCAGATTCTCGAGCATCACCCGTCCAAACTCATGATCGCTAATCCTTGTGTGTGTACACCTTGTGACCGCTGAAGACCTAGGGCCGGCTTGCAGACTCATTTGAAGCAGAAAAATGGCCGTCTCCATCTTATTCAAGTCGATCCTCGGCATGGCAAGCTGGCTCAAGATGCTCTGCCATTGAATGTTATATCCATAGGGCAGTTCAGCCAATGCCTTGTACTCAGACAGGGACATGTATTCTGGACAATCAAACTGACTTGCGATTACCTCATTAGGATATTCTCCTTCCGGGTGAAGCCAGGTGCGCTTGAGAAAGCGTTTTAGCTTAATAGCACGCCCTGGAAGACTAAAGGTACAGAGGTCTGAAATCCCTTCTGTTGGGAGGAACATCCCAAGGAACCAGCCTCGCGATCCATCAAAGTACTGGTAGCGAAGCCCATTATTGACACAAACATCGGATTCAACACAGCTATGCACATACAGGGTTCGCCGATGAGTAACCATGTGTGGCTTTGTCTCAGACAATAGATGGATGCGGTAGCCCCTACCCGTTTGAAAGAACTCACGGAGAGGTGAGTAGTCGCGTAGCGGATAGGATGACTGTGGATTGTAGGTCCCGTCTTGCTCGCTTAGTAGCACATCGTTGATGAGATAAAGAGTACCATCTCGCCATTCCGAGAAGACGGCAGGGACAGAAAGCTCAAAAACAGTCGATTGAGCGTCCAAGTTGTGTTGAGGCAACGGCCACTCGTGTACATCGATCTGGAGATTTTGCGCCCTGTTCAGATACCAGCAACGTAGACAGCCGGGAGAATGGTTCCAGACTGATGTACCATACGCCTCTCGGGTAAATCCGTCACACTCTGTCCTGTCATGATATTTTTCCATCAACATGCTATGCTCTTCCTTGAGTCGTCGATATTCCATCTTCTTCGCCTCCCTTTGGGAATTTGCCTGAGCTTCAATCCTGGCTTTCAGTTGCTGATGCTCTAGAGAGGCAGAGAAATATTCTGTCGAGAATGAACGTAAGCGGCCGTAAGATGTGAATATGGATGGCCTTCCTTGTTCTTGGGCAACACATTGGCGATTCAGAAAGTATTTCTCCAAAACATCAAGTCTCTTCGCTTCAGCACCAGATGTTAGTAATAGCGCCTGCCATATTTCGATGGGGACCTCGGACTCGTAAAGCGCAAGAGAGTGGATTGCATGAATAGCTGCCTTATCCATCGCCACCCATAATTCGCCAATGGTGAGAAGCATCCTCGATGCCCCTTCAGGACGATCAGAGTACTGGCGACTAGCCACATGGTGGTATGACTGGATCAGCTCTTTCAGTTTCTTGCATGCATCGTCCTCTCCAATATGATGCTTTAACCATAATTCAAGATTAGCTGCTACCCATGATTCTAGCATAGCCAATCTGAAGGGTAGATATCCTTCCCCTGTTTCAATTGTGGGAAGGCAGTTATCATCGAGTAACTGCACATATGCAACTGGGCTGAAGTTTACAGGCCTGATTGTCTCCTCTCTTTCCGATATAGAGGTGATAAACGTGTCTGTTTCCGGGAGAGAGAGCTGAATGCTATCATCCAGTTTGAACTTCTTAATGGTTTCGAGAGCCAGAGGCCTTTCATTTTCCATGCGTATATAGTCCCATCGATGAGCCAGAACCTGCGACGTTTCCGATACTATGCGACGGACGTGTGTCAACCATTGATCGTCAGGTGGATGGTCAAGCTTGCATAGTCTGCGGCAGATCTTAGCCGACATCGTATAAAGTTCATCACTTCCGGCATCATGCTTTGTAGCGACAGCGAGCACTTCCGCCAGCAAGAAGACCATGAACTCTTTATAAATATCTCGACCTCTGGATGAAAGTCGAACCATGGTTAGCTGCAGACCAACTCGGATGAGCAACCAGAGTGGCGATCGTCTCCATGGGAGTTTACTGTTGCTCCACATGACTTCTTCATGGGTCTTTTTGCTGATACCCATGGCGCTAACTTGTTTGCCTACGCTCTGAACTATAGCGGGCAATAGGTCAACGACAATTCGTGGATGTACCGTCTCCCTGTCTTCGACATGCTCTTGGTTGGCCTTCTTGACTTTGTGTTTTGTCTCCTTGACAGTTTGGTGGCTCATTTTTGCCAAGGTTGTGGCAAGTGCGTACTCAAAGTCTACATCTACAAGATCTCTGTAGAGTATCTCGGTTGCATTGGCTGGAAAACGGCGAACCAGACGGCCTCGAGTTTCCATAACATCTTTGTTGGATGGAGATAGTTCGAATGTCTCGAACGTAACAGAGGCAACAGTCCGATACACGAAAATCCCGCTATTCTGAGCCGGTACGTGAAACAATGCAGCGGGGGCGACTATTCGACGTGTCAGTAGTTGAGTGAGTTGATGTTGAGAGATCTCACCATGAGGAGAAAGCTGCTGCAAGACATTTGGTACACTGCCCGCACTCAAGAACCCATGGATATTCTTGGATTCCTGCAAGCGTCCGATCATGATTGAACAAGCTTTGATCGCAGTACCAGCCTCGGGATCAATTTTGGCGATGAAGCTTTCCAAAGACTGGTGAACAAAGCCGATGAGAAGCTTGTCATCCTTGGAGCAATTGTCATTTCCATCTGGAAGTTTGGCAGGTAAAAAGAGGTGATGATAAAGATATTCCACGTCCTTATTGGTCAGGTTTTCGGAATTTACAGTTTTACAAGGCATTTTGAAAGAACAAGAGATGTCTGGAAAGTGTTTGCTTTTAGAAGTGGGAGTCGACGTGCTGGTTTAGCGTGGCTTGGTTTTTGTTAATCTTGAGATTGATGACAGTCATATCGAGGAGGGGAAATATTATATGGGGTGACTATGAGCCTTTATTTTTCGCTACATAACCAAAGTACCGTGCATTGAGAATCCCAGTCACTGTTGGTGGTGGGCCTCCCGCATATATCGTGATATCTTGGCAAATTGGTCGAGGGGGGTAAGCCGACCAAGGCAAGGCACTGGATCTTGCCGTGTCAATTACTTCTAGATCATCTAGCCTTGATAACAAAGGAGAGTAACGCCGTCATTAATTTGCTTATGCCGCTTGTAAATCATCGGATAGTCAAGTTACCTTACCCAGACTCCGCTGTCGCTGGCTTACTCCCCTCGACCAATTTGCCAAGGTATTGCAGTAGATGTCATAAAGATAGCAAGCGCTACTTCACCTTGACCAGATATCTAGGCATCATGAAAAGGTTTTCACGAGGTGTAGCCAAAACATTCACTTCATACATTAGCGATAGGTGTTTCACTCTATAGTACCAAAGCTTCACTTATATCTCATATCATTGTGATACGAATTCGCTCAAGACAAGGGACAAAAGATAATTACCTGGTTGACCTCCATTTCAATCCAATTCAAGGAAGCAAAGTATCCACTTATCTGTCGGGACTTCTACTATCGATACGAGAAGGGGGCTTAGAACTTGACGAGTTGTTTATCAACAGATGGGCGGGCACAGGATGGTATTTTTTCTACAGCCGCTGTTCCGACGAATGTTCTTCCGGATTTTCAAGCAGAGGGGTCTTGGCGGATAAGCCTCTTGATGATGAGTAGAGATAGCACGTCCATTAATTGCATGTGAACTTCACTTCACTTCGGCCAAGCCACAGCTTGAAGTTTCTTGAGGTCAGCGTTTGCCGCATCCAAAGTTCAACTACAGACACGTGCCTAGAGCGTGACGCATAGCTTGGTATCACGGATGTTGTACTTGCCTCAATCACGCGTCTGGTCCTACTCCTGATCTATAAAAGCTCGCAAAACGCCACCCAAGTCATCATCTTCGGCCACCTAGCATCATCTACCGAAGTATGTCTTGCCATCATTGGCGCATGCCTACCGTCTTGTGCACCACTAATCAAGCAGTGGCTTCAGAGGTTCGTATCTACGGTGCAGGACAACAGCAAGGGTACTACAAATAAGAGCAACAAGACCACATTGGTCACTATAGGCGAAAAGCAAAGTCGTGGTCATACCGGCTCGGATGCGCAAGAGGATGGTCTTCAAGGTTCTTTCGAACTTCTTGATGATAATGGGAGCTTCCAGGATTCAACCGACGGCTTGTATACTGATAGAGCTCGCTCTGCTGTAGGTAATGACAAGTCTGGAGCGTGGAATCAAGTACATATTCGGCGCGACTTCGAGGTTGGGAGTGAAAATGGAGATATTATATTGAGAGGCCTTTAGCTTGGTACACTGAGATGTTAATTTCCAGTATGTCCGCCATAGTCGTGGTGATTGGTTGTTGTAACGAAACTATTGCTGCCACGAACAAACTATCGATTTTAAAAGGGGACAATCGCCGCAGAAATTTTATATAATACTTTAAGCATGTAGTATTTCATTCATCTTTCCGCTGTTTATTCTTTCCATTTTCTAAATCTCCAAGCCATTTAATATTGAACATCATGTATAGCCGTCGTTTTATTGCTGTAGCGACGCTTATTGGTAGTTGTGTTGCTAGCCCCTGCAAGCCTCACTCGTCGTTTGGCACAACCACGATTGCCACGTTTAACACCATTGAAGCCACATCAACTACCGACACTACTGATTCCTGGAGCGCCATCGAAACCACTACAGCCTTCACAGACACCGCAGCGGTTGGCACTTATGAGACCTCGACGTGGTCTGCCGAGATTCTGACCTTTGAGTCCACGACCACCGTTGAACCCACAACTACCACAGCTGCCACCGAAACCACGAAAAATGTAGAACTCACGACTACTACAACCGCTGTCGATGCCCCTACTCCCCTCACAACGTTCACCCTCAAGGTCGGCAACTCAGTTCAAATGGACCTCAACGGAGAAACAATCAAGATCAGGGACAGAGACCCCTACTTTATTTTCCTCAAGACCAGCCCTGCTGTTGCAAGCCAATATCAAACCGCTACCTTTTCGGTCGAGCCGTCGACAAATTATCTCAAGATAGGCAATCTCTACGTAGTTGCCGCTGCTGCACCACATAGCTCTCTCTCTGCCGCAAGTAGTCTGGACCGAACAAGCTATATTATTTGCACTCCGCCTGTAGCTGCTGGAGAAACGCTGGCTTGTGTAGTGCAGGGCACAACCCGAACACAGTGGATGGTGGTTACAGGAACCGGCGAGAAGGCTTTGTTCATCAGGGACGTGGGCTCTAATGATGGATTCGACAATTTTGATATGATTGTGGGATAAGCTTGTTGATACTTTAAATGTTTTGCAACACAAGCGCCGAGTTAGAAAAGGGATTGCAAGATGAACTTTTAGTTACGTCAAGTGTTCTAATCAGTGACTCTCAGTCAGGCGCTCTCTTGGATTATTTCTGACGCTGAAGAGAGTGGGCCTGATCGGTTGAGACCGTCGGAGATAATATGAATACTATTTAGAATTGATAAAGTGTAGGGTATGTGAACTTTTAGGTGATAAACATCCTTGCCCAAGTGCTTACGCGGCTTACACGATGAACTGGCTGGCAGCTATTATTTATATATGTCAGCACACTCTCAGAGGCATACAGACATAATGAAATAGCGACCACTTCAGATAAATGTGTAATCAGTATATTGCTACTATAAACACCTTATATAAATTAATTTAAAAGATTTTTACTTATATTATCTTAGATAAAAATAAAAATACTCTTCTCTTTTAAATTTTTATATTTAATATTAGGTATTTATTTAATTTTATCTCACTATTTTCTATTATATAATTGAAAGTTAAATATAGGTATAAAAAAAAAGTAGAAATGCACATTTATTACCCCTATGGACTATAACGTTATTTTCTCATGTTTCAGAATACGGCACCGGTGTCTTACTACGCTCCGAGCCCGATATATCAATCCAGGGCAAAGCAATCCTTGAGCGAATTATTAATAAAGTCCGCAAATTTATGCTTAACCTGTAATTATTGTTACATCGTATATGTAGATTTCTTTATTGAGAGTTTTGAAGATATTGAGAAGACTAGGGCTCCGGCTTACAGTTAATTTTTTTTTAAGTAAGTATATGTAGATTTGGAACTAAACACGGCCGGGAACAGAGAAGACCGATACTCCGCGGGTCAGTTGTAGATAGTGGATATTTAGACAACAGGTCTGCTGATCCTTTCCGATATCGCAGGGAAGACATGTCAGGCCCTGTAGACTTTATACGATTTCATTGGAATATAGTATAACTACGTTAGAGATGCATGGGTACGTACACCTGTAGTCAGTTTCTGGAATTCCGAAAACTAACTTAAGGTTCATATTAAAGCCCGCATGCCAAGCAAGTATACAGAGTGACTTATAAAGATAGAAACCGCCACGAGACATGCCATGGTCCGTTCTACTCTCATCAGCAACTTTCAACACATCAAGTATCCAACCCACCACAGTTATGGGGTTCAAAGTCATTATCGTGGGCGGTAGTGTCACCGGCTTGACCGTGGCTAATATGTTGGAGTGTTTCAACATTGACTATGTCCTCCTTGAAGCTTACCCACACATCGCACCTCAAGTTGGTGCCAGCATTGGTATTTTGCCCAACGGTTTCCGTATCCTGGACCAGCTTGGGTGTTATGAACCCATCATCGACCTTGCAGGGGAATGTCGCTACCCCCTGGGATGCATACGGGGACCTGATGGTGTTCCATTGACTGCTGCCTCAGAAACAAGCCTTTCAGTTCATTTGGAGAAAGAGTAGTCCAAACTTGTTGGATAATATCTCAATTCTTAGCTAACAAGTATTATAGAACGGGCTATTCATATACTTTCATCGATCGACAAATGCTACTGCAGATTCTTCACAACAATATCAAGCACAAAGATCGGATTCTGCCAAACAAGAGAGTCACTCTTGTCGAATTGACTAGTGACGGAGCTCGAGTTCACACCAAAGACGGTTCCACGTTCGATGGCGATATCGTCGTTGGAGCTGATGGCATTCATAGCAAAATCAGAGATGAAATGTGGCGAATTGGCAAGGAGCAGAGTCCTGGATATTTCCCCCAAGATGAAACCTCACGTATGTTGAATCATTCAATCAGCCCTCAACGTTTCTAAAGGCTTGAACAGGTGTCCCGGTTTCAACTAGATGTATATTCGGCATCTCTAACCGGCCCCCCAAGTATGGCACTCGAGCCCAGCAGCAGATCATTGGGAAAGGTTACTCCTATCTTATTGTTGCAGCACCTATGAACCGAACCTACTGGTTTCTCTTCGATGGACTCTCGAAAACTGAATATGGTAACGAAATTTCGAAATACTCCAAGGCCGACGAAGAAACACTAGTGAACGATCGTCGCAATGATGTCATTGCTGAGGATGTTAGCTTTGGCGACTTGTACGACAAAAGGATTATGTCGACACTGGTTCCGCTTGAAGAATACGTCTTTGAGAAATGGCATTATAAGCGAATCATCACGATCGGTGATTCAGCTCACAAGGTAAGTCCCTGACATGGCATATCTGCGATAGAACTAACACCCTATTTACAGATTGACCCGGCATCTGGCCAAGGAGGCAATGGTGCTATTGAGGCTGCAGCACTACTAGTCAACTCAATTATGGAACAGCTTCACTCGTCTCCCCAAGGCCTCTCTGAAACTCAAATCGAGGCTGCCCTAGCAAAAGTTCATACTCTGCGATATGAGCGATCCTGTGATCTGGTGTCGGGAGCACACACGTTACAGAAGATAACAAGCCAGAGAATGCCACTGGCTAGTCTCTATCAATATCTCGTCCCATATTTCGGCCCAACCTCGACTGCCGACCTTATCGTCCCAATCTGTGCTGCTGCTCCCAAGATCGAAGGTATTCCCGTACCACACCGACCGCACTGTGTTCCTTTTGAAGATGAGCTTCCTGTCAAGCCCGTCAAGAGTAAGTTGGCAAGGCGGGTTCCATGGATTCTTGCGAGCGGCCTTGGTATATCGGCATATCTTACGCTTGGAAAGAACTCCCTACAGGGAGCAACATGCGTCTCTGAGGTGTTGAAGCAATGGGGAACTGGGGGTGCTTTGGCACAATCCGTCGGCTTAGAATCTGCGGCTAGCCTTGCCATCAGTTTGATCCCGACTCTCTCCACATGGCTGGTTGAGGGATCTCGAAATCGAATCGTTCTTGATCCTTTATCATGGTTCGTAGCCCCCTCATATGAATAGTTCTGAAGCAGTGACTGACTCAAAACAGGACATCATTACAATCCGGCATATACGCCATGGCTGGACCAGCATCAATGCCCACTCTCTTCTCTCTATCGTCTGTTCTTTTATCCACCCCTTGTATCACAAATAGAGCAGTCAACACAAAGGTTGCCAGTTCTATTGTACCAGGTATAGCCTTGGGGTACATAGCACCTACTCTAGGAGCGCTGATTGCTCCCGGCACTAAGTATATGCCACAACTTGATCTCATATGGCGAGCACACCCAGTGCTTTGCATCGCCTTGACCCGAGGGATCGCAGCGCTCCGAGCTGGGCGTGACAACAAGGGCAAATCCGACGAAAGAGAAAAGAACAGCGAGAAGAAGCCAATCGACTTCATTTCCGACGACGAGCTTCAGATGTATAGCGGCGCCGATGTGTCAACACTCAAATGGATCCATGGCTCTGCCTTTGCTGCCAGTATCATTCTACCCCTTGCTGCAAAGCTTGCATCAAACGCTGGTGTGAATATCTTCGGCAACGCTGCCGACACAATTTTACCTATGATGGGTTCCGTCCCGGCGATTAGTACTATCAACGCCGCATCAACCCTCGTATACTGTCTATACTCTGCCTGGCAGTTGCGATCACTTGGTTTCGTCAAGACACAGCAGGCTGTCATTGGGGGTTTTGCTTCAGTCACTGCTCTGGGTCTTGCAGGACCTGGTGCTGCTATTGCAGGAATGTCTTATTGGCGGGAGTCTGTTATCTCGGATTTGGGAAAGTTGTATAGCTAGAGAGAGTTGAAGATCGCGGTATGGATATTGAGAGACGCATGTAAATCACTTAGAGATTTTTAGATTATTGGGGGATTAGAGACATAGACAGCAAGTAGATCATTTATTCAGTAACATAGACGAGCAAAATATTTTATAGGCCTTAAATTCTATTTTCCTTAATAAGCAAGATGTCCCCTACTGACTGCAATGAATCTAGTATCTACAACTTCAACCCTGCCACTATTCAATGCTTCTGGTATTATGGACAAATGACTACAGCAATTCATTTCCTATTGCCGCCAGAGCAAGAACCACATAATCTGGAAGGCGACTTCCAAATTTACAGACATTCAGTGCACGACTTAATGGTTACATCATAAGTCACCTGATCAACGCAACACTTCCCCCTTAACCAAGAGCTGTTTTCTCTTTGTTCTTTTTCTCCTTAGAACATCAAAATCGGGTATCTTGATATGACAACAAATATGCTCAAGTCCAATGCCGGCCCGGGCAAAAGAACGTGGCAAGAGAACTACCGTCTCGCCGAGCCGCTCATTCGACAAGCCTGTGCGACATCTGGAACCCCGGGACTGGCAATCGGGATTTTCAACCACGAGGGCAGGATATTCGACAAGTATCTGGGTTATCGCGACGTACCTCAGAAGCTGGCGCCGAATCCTGAAACTGTTTTCAACATCGGGTCTATGTGCAAAGGCTTTACAGCCGTCGCTGTTGCCTGCCTCGTCACTGATGGAAAACTACACTGGGACGACCGCGTCGAGAAGTTCATCGATGAACTCCATGGTACTAACATTGGCCAATTCACTATCCGGGACCTTTTGAGCCATCGCACTGGTCTATGTCGCTCAGACGCACTCTTCATCGGATCCGACAATCAACTCCTACTGTCTAAAGATCAAGGGACTTCATTACTTGCCTCGCTTGACACCAGCAGCCCGCCCCGTCAAGACTTTATCTACAACAATTTCGGTTATCACGCAATTGGCTGTGTGATCGAAAAGGTTTCGTCCATGAGCTATGGCGACTTTCTCGAAAAGCGCATCTTCAAGCCTCTGGGAATGACTCGGACATTTACAACTCTTCCTCCATCCCAGGATGTGAATGTATCTCTCGCCTACATGCCATATCACAATCTCCAACTCCGACAAGTTCCCAGTCCTCTAATTTCGAGCGATACCGTTGCTTTCTCCGCAGGAGGCATCCGCAGTTGCATGCGCGACCTAGTGACCTTCTACAATTCTCTCCTACGTGGGTTGACCACGTCGAAGAAACTTGAGATACTCAACCTCGATCATGACAAACTCCAAACGGTATTTGAAGCTACAATGCCTCTCAAGGTCGCCGCGTCGCCTCGGGAGCAGTCGTATGCTTTAGGGTGGGCACGCACCCAGTTACCAAACCAGGTCAGCGAGATCACTGGTAACTCAGGCTTATTGGAAGACTATCCACGTATTGGAAGTTACGAGAATGGGCCTTTACTATTCCATCATGCGGGCAACAACATTGGCTGCTCATCATCAGTCTATTTGATGCCAGAACTGGATGTTGGAATCGTTGTACTTGGCAATTCGCTAGGACATTGTGATGCAACCGACTGGACTTGCCAGATTCTGACTGAAACCATTCTGAGCCACGACATCAAGATTAACTTTCCCAGTTTCATCTCCGCCGCAGCTTCGAAGGGGCGCTCAGCTATGGAGCGCGTACAAGATGCCCTTGAAAGAGAACGAGTACCAAGCGAGCCCCCTCGAAACCCGAGCGTATACAGGGGGGTCTTTGGGCACACATCACGCCAATTTTACATCCAAGTCTTGCTCGACGCAAATGGAGAGCTGGCAATGTTGCTTCAGGGTCGACAGAGTGAGAAGTATACTCTTCGCCATTATCATCGACACACTTTCGTGTTTAACGAAACTTTTGATCAGATTGTCGACCGTGGTCAGTGGTGCAGGCCCTACTGGTTTTACAAAATACATTTTGTGTGGCGCGATGGAGAGATAGTTGCTTTGAGGTGGAAGATTGACGATACGCAGGAAGAAGGGTGTGTTTTTGAGAAGCTTGGTTAGGACGCATGTGGTTCTGTAACAAACTTGCACTAGTTTTATACCAGCAGCCACTTGATATTCCCCGTAAGCTGATACTGGAGCGGTGTCGATGGCTGTATAGTCGAAGTCAATAGCCTGGCGCGTAAGAAACCTATAATCGTCGAAGTCAGAGCCTAGTAAATAGACAAGAGGGGCGAGCCCCAGAGAATCAACTTGAACCTCATTTTGATTCATACGTTGCCACATTAGGTAAAACAGGTAATTTACTATCATATTCACGTTGAAAACCGATTTACACATGTTATTATGTACGGCAGGATTAGTGTAGGCTGCAGACGTCCTGCTTTTTGACTGTCCGAGAAGACAAGTTGCGGAAGCAGGTACATTTAAAAGCAGGGGGTTAACTCAAGGTTCGTTGCTGCACCGCAGCACAGCGGTTAACTCGTCGCACCTTGGACATATCCAAACATGAACGCTTACTTCGACGCCGATTAATACAGGTACATTGCACACACAACTTTGTTTCCCTATTATTGACTTTGTTATTGTGATGTGAAAGAAAATGCGCAGCCATACTATCACAACTCCTGATTTTGAGATCTCCTACGCTCAAGAACAGCAATTGATATTACTCATCCTAAAGAATATCTAACAGAGGTTAACTAACTATCATGTGTCTTCTAGAGATAACAGGAGCAGCATCTGTTTCACTTAGAGTCATTCACTATAACCAGGTTATTCTTAAGGGCAGAAAGGAACAAAGTGTTTAACATTTTAAAGGAGGTATTAAAGTGTAGTTTTAATTGAAACTTAAAGAAGTTTATATATATTATAACCACGCTATTTTTTAGGTATCAATCTCACCAGGGTGCTCTTCTATCTTCCTCTTTAGCGCTAACTGCCCACGCTCTAAGTCTTCCCTTAACTCTTTATCCAGCCTGTCCGCTATCAAGTTATAGATTTCCTTATGACCTTTTATAAAAGCCCATTCACAAGCTGTCCCCCCATGTTTATCACGGAAGTTTATATCTAACCCATCGCTATCAAGGAGAAGTCTAACACTTTCTAAATAGCCTTTCTGTGCTGCATATATGAGTGGTGTTTGTCCTATCCAAGAATCTTCAAAAACTTCTTTCTTGACATTTGGATCAGCTTTACCAGTCTCCAAAAGCAACTTGACAACTGCGACATGGTTTCTGTAGATAGCCACTAATAGCGGCGTGTCTCCCCGGACATTACTTGCATTTGGATCAACGTTGCCGGTATCAAGTAGCTTCTTGACCACTGTATCATATCCCCGCCGGGCGGCTAATAGCAAGGGTGTTTCGCCTTGCTTGTTCTGATAATCCAGGTCCACCTTGCCAGTGTCTATCAGTAGCTTAACAACTAAATCATTTCCAGATTCGGATGCCCATGCCAGTGGTGTAAGACCATGTCCAAGTTCGGCGTTAGGGTTAGCATAGAACAGCAGCAATCCGGCGACTACCATATCGCCGTCATCTATTGCCCAATTCAACGGCAGCCATCCGCCACATACGCCGAGCAAGGCGTCGATAATTTGGTCAATTTCCAGTTCATTCTTTACCATTAGGTCTTGAACTTCTTTTGTTGCCTTGGAGGCCTCCCATACCGTCAGAATGCTCTGTAGGGCATGTATTGATTCCTTAAAATAGACGCTTGAGAGATGGAAATCCAACTCTGAAATCGCGGTGGCAATGTCCAGCTTGTTAACAATCTCGCGCAGCCGATATTCAATCTCAGAAAGGGATTCTTTCTCCCTATATCTTAACCATACGTATGCTCTCTCTCGATCATCTTTCGCCATAGACGGTTGAATGGAGTTCGTTGTTGTAGGCGACATGGCTGCGACATTTGACGGAGGCCTGTTCCCCTGGTCTTGCTGCATATCCAAATCCCATATTAGTTCGAATTTGGCAGACGGTTTGCCGAGCGATTCAACGAGATTAGCCCAATTCCATGTGTCAAAGTACATGGAAGGATATTCTGCAGGTTTGATCTGGGGGGTGATTGAGATAAAGACAATAACCCAATTCAGGCCACATAGCCTGATAATAGTAGGCATTGAGCACCCATCGAAAAGGCAGACAATGTCTCCGACCTCTGCAGACTTACTTGATGCCTTGATACTCCAACATGATGTCTCGTGGTATTCCATGTGTGGAGTCTTCCAATCTATTATGACGTTTTGGCTCTCTTCCCGTGCCTCGACCGATTGAACCTTTCCGAGAACGTGGGCCAAGGTCACGATTACGGCCACCTGGTTATCGTTCCAGGTGCTCACAGATAAGCAACGAGGAAGAATGTAATTGACGAGTTTCTGGAGGAGCCGATCCCATGGAATCTTGTAATCAACCAATAATCCCGCATCGTCAAGGTCATCAGAGCACATGCCGAATAATGCATAGATCTTATCGTGACGCTCTGTGGCTTGACGGTTGTGATACATCCCCACTAGCTCGCTTAAAGGGCATATGTCAAGTGAGAATCTTACCGACCTTTCAGCTATTTGCTTCGGACGGAAGATAGCCCTACGTATCAGGTACAACACGGGGCTTATCAACAGCTGTAAATCTAGATCGCCATGGTAGGATAGCTCTAGCGCGCCAATGCCAGTGCAGAAAGCATATCCATCTATTTCCACGCGACCGAACTTGACTAAGACGTGTCGCGCCGCAGCTACTTCTTGAAGTACCTAAAGCGACAGTATTAGTAGGGTTTTTCATCATGTATCGACACACACAGCGTACCCAAACACGTTTGAACCAGGGAAGCTTAAGGATCTCCAAGATTGGCTCTTCGTCAGGTTTGCTTATTTCAACCCCATTGCATGCACTAGCCGCGGCGACACGGATTTCCTCAAGTGCATCTTCGCTTCCAACTGTCGTTGCTTCTCCAAGCCAAACAATGACTGAACGTGCTTTGGCATAGATCTGAGCCATCAGCTGGATCTGCTGTTCCTTTTCGGTTATGTTCGTTTGGTTAATACAAACGGCATCTACCCATAGGAAACGCTCAAGAGAGGTATGTCGAAGACGTAATAGAGCTGCGTAAAGGTTTGTGCCAACTGAGAGGCTGCAGCCCTCAATGTCAATTGAATGAGGCTTATTTGGAGAGCCCCATACGTAAGAAAGCGCTTCGTAGAGGCAGAGACCCTCTGAGTCTCGTAGCTCGATAGAGGAGAGCTGACATCGGATGGTAGATTGTTTATCTTGATGCGGCTGAAGGCGAAGGATGCGGATACAGCCGGCAGGTAGTTGAGTGTACTGGTATGTAGACATGATAGAATTAAGCTTGGTTGAGAGACTCAACGTTTGGGTCGTAGAGATAGCTTTATTACGGACAGGCCGGTGCGGGGAATAAGTGGATCACAATATGATTGATTGGTTAGTTGTATTCCTACTCGGTTTTAGCCGCTTTTTAACAGCAGCCATGCCCAACTAGTAGGGTTTATGACAGCCGAGGCGCTCTGTATATTTATCCGTGCCACTTCGCTTAATATCAATTGATATTTGGCCAGCTGTCTCTAATCTTCCCACTTAATACTGATTGATAAATTTGGTTACGGTGAAAATAAAACGTCATCGAAGCTAAAGAATCACCTTCAGCTGTTATTCTATTAGTAATCGACTATGTTAAGTAAGGGACCTATCTACTATGATGTTTGTATTGTTGATCTATATTTTTATTGTCCAACTAGCTATTCAAGACCTTGTGAGCTTTGCTCGTTTTAATAGCCTTTTAATCGTATCTTCTTCCACGGTCAAGCGCTGCAGTACCTGCACAATTACTGAACGCAATTTTCCCTACATCAAGCTGCGGGTGTACATCGCCTATTCGTACACGCTCGTTCTTCAGCAGCCTGATCCTCTCAATACCTCCCAGGGTACTACCACCAGCCGGCACTGCGAAGTACGGCGAGTCTCTTGTCAGCATCGAAACACTACCCAATATGTCTGGACTCCTGATTTTGCACTGCAAGGCAACATGTCCAATGGTAAAGATAATCATGGCAAAGGCGGATGCACCATAAAGACTCATCCAGAGCCAGTCCACCTTGTAAACCTGGCCGGTAAATTCACTCCACGTTCCCGTACTATTGCCCCAGTCTGTAAGGGGCGTGATTGTAGTATTGATGAATCTGTCAGTCATGACTTTTGAAGATGGCGATATCCCATCAGCGCCAACGATGATGGACTGCTCGAATGACGATCTGACAACTGTATTTAAAATCGTCCCCAATCTTGCTTCGAATACTGATAGCGGTACTTTGTCTAATGGTGGTGGTGTAACAAACTCTGTGAACTTGTAGAATTCTCCAATGGGGCGTGCTAGGGTTGGGTCTCGAAGAAACAGGTTGAGTATGTCATTCTGCGCTCCTTCGGGGTCTGGGAGGAGGCGAGCGGTCCAGGCTAGTACGGGAAGGTTGTACGCAAATGAGAACACAGTAGTATTTGCCCTGGTAGGTTTTCCCTTTGTGTGCCGTAGTTTCTCGACGGAACATGAGAGGAACCCAAAGTCAGTAGACCGGGAGCATCGGACCTCAGCATCAACATAAGAAGTACTAGGGGTGCACGTGGTCATGCCCCAAGAAAAGCGATCACTGGAGTCGTTAACGCTGGCGGCAAAGAAGGCCAGTTTTTGCTTCAATGGTCGATCGCGACTCATATCCAGGATTGTAGAATTGGGTCCATTCCGAGTCTCGTTGAGATATGTGTCCTTGATAAGATCCAACTGGAAGTTTGGTGGGGCATTGGGCGACCCGAAGATCGACTCTCTTGTCTCACGGTAGGCAGTGAAGAAGGAGTTATTGGGGTAGTTGAGGCCGATGGTGCCTTCGGAGGCAATAGAATCAGCTAGAACCAGTTGTGATATATTATCTTGAAGCCAAGCGGTTCCATTAATCCAGGGTTCACACTACATATCAGTTGTTAGCTGGTTCTGATAACTGGTGAAAGATACACGAACCGACAACGAAATATATGATGATTGAACTATCATAGTAGAGTTTCCGGCCCGCCTTGTTGGTGCCCCACGAATCGGTATCCCGACAAGGGATTCATAGGGTGGAATCGTATCATTCGGGACATGAACCCAGTTATAGGGGTCGTTGGAATCGTATCCGTCAAGCAAATGCAAGTATGGAAGTCGCACGTTCCCCCAGACATCCTGCTTGCACAGTCTTCTGGCCTCGTCGGGTCCGCCAACCTGGTCCAAGGTATCTCTAAAATTGGGACTTGATCCATTGGCGTGCATTAAACGGGTGGCGGACGATGAGAAAGCTGCTCCGAATATTGTTCGTAGTCCGAAAGGCAGTGCATACAAAGCTGGCAATGCATCAAACCCGGCGCTGAAGTTGATGGATGGGTACGATATGGTGGGAAAGTCAAACGATGATGTCTCAGCTTGCAAAGCAACAGCACGAAGCACACTTTGACCTCCCAGAGGACTCAAAGTCCAGGCCACAATTAGGACTGGAGTCCAAACGCTGAACAGTTTCACCCAGAAGAATGACTTGAGGGTGTTGGTTAATGTAAGGCTGCCGAGTAGAATCTCAAGTGTCTACATATTGTCAGTTGACCCGTTGGCAAAGGTGAATGGCGTATGTACTCACACCAAGTGTTGTTCCTCTCTCGCAGCTGTACAAAGCGACACTTCTCAACACTGTACTAAGCACAGCTGCGAATGCGATAGGCCATAATGTCGCGGCAATGCTGGCAGCCTCCAAAATACGACTTCCGAGCTGCGACTCAGGTTGCTGGTGGAGAGAAACGATATATACCGCAAGAACTAGAGAAAGTGAGATTGGGCGTTTGTGTGATTCTTTCGTACGTACCTATAAATGGTGCTGGTATGAGAAACAAGCTGCTAGCAAGAAGGATATTCTGCCATTTGGGTAAAGAAGCGTCTTTCAACGTTGATGAATCGGTGGGCCAACCTTGCGGTACTGGCTCGTACAACTTCCCTTCATGTCTCATGCTGTCGTTAACAACCATGGCGATCGTAATTATGACGTTAATCAGGGATATTGTTCAGGCTGAGTGAAGAAATCAAACATAATTTACAAATCCTTTGAGATTATAATAGAACAAATATAATGTCAAATGCTCTAACGAGAAACATCAGGCTGGCGGCAATTGCCACCACGAACTAGAAATGACGAAGCGCCAAACGCACCGTAGGCCAATTAAACAAAAGACGTTTAGAAATGAAACTGCTTGGCCACGAACATGGCGACCAAGTTCTTACTAAGAGGGGACTTTAGTCAGTGTCGGTCGTGTAGGACAAGAAACCGGCGAATGGAAATGAAGGATGAGCCGCCAATGCTGACGCTGTTTCATTCTCAGCCGCAAAGCGCGTTGAGTAGCAACGGGCTGTAGACACCAACATTGTCTGCGTTGTGTGATCAATCGCCACTTCGTGATAATACCTAGACAGCTTTCACGCATTAATAATCACATTATTAATCTGAATGTGAAGTTTGTCGTCCAGTGTTGACGAAATAGGTGTTGTCCACTCCAATCCCGTTCATCATAATGGAACCCAAAACTCGTTGGCGTCTTTTCAATATTTTAATAGAACAACTGCGAGAAGTAAATAGTTAGTTTGGGCATTTTTCAATTCAAAGTAGCCAGCCGCGTTCGCTGTGGCTCCTGAAGTTGCGTAAGTGATGCGCAATGTGCAATGTTTTGAGGCCTGCGAATAGTCCAGTTGCATTGACCACTTTCTTGGTTTTCAGTGTCTGCCTACCAGCCTTACAGGAACCTGACCAATCTTGACATTGTAAATCACAAAACAATGTGCCCTTGCCCCTGCTTCAGCTGTCAAAGATCACTTCCCGTTTGACGAAGGGCTAGCGACAAGTGCGAAACATAGCCACCATATCAATGTCGGCTGCGCTCTGTGTAACCATTGCCACAACTAATTAAATCAGGCTACCAGCCATTCTTTCAAGTTGATTTCTAATAATTCTTTAATTCACGCAAAGTCGTAGTCCCCTCCTTTCATGTCTTCATTTTATACATGCAATCAATTTGCACTGCATTATGTATGCGAGTTATCTCGTCGACCAAAAGGTGTGCCAAGCCCTTAAAGATGTAGTTGATTCAGATGTGGCTGGATGGGGTGTAAGTCTAAGTTCTAGGGCTAACTAAATCTGTTCAAGGAGACTCACAGTCGCGTAGGTCATCACTGCATTCACTGCAGCCATCTTCCTGAACCTTTGTGCTATCGTAACAGCATATCTTCTCTTTGCGCTGCCCACAACTCGATAGCAGCCTGTCGACCGACTCTCTCTAGAAATAATAGGGATACATATTCCGAATATTCCGACTACTAGCAACCATTATACAGGCAACTAAGGACATGACGGAACAACTTCCGAAACCCCAGCCCCAGACTCCCCAGAAGACCCTCCTGTATTAAGACCTATTTTAGAGTTAACTTATAATACTACACTTAAGAGATAATAAACTAGGGCTTTAAGGGTATTAATCCTAGGTATAGGTAATTAGTAACTGTTTATCAGTATAGCTCTTATAATACTAATGCTATTAATAATAAGAGGGCTATATAGCTTAAATAAATCTCTCTCTATTTACTCTTTTAAAGTTATTATTATATTAGCTTATTTTTTATTTATTATTTAATTATACTTTTTAATAGTTATTTTAAATACTATTAATAAAAAGTAAATTTTATAATACTTTAGGGCTAATATTATATTACTTTTTTTTTACTTTTTATATTTTATATAATATAGTTAATAAGTAAGTAAATTAAATAAATAAGTAAATTAAAAATCCTTTACTTTATATCTTTACTATTTAATTAGATAATTCTTAATAACTTAATATATTATAGTCTTTAAATAAAGTTAAAATCTTTTTTACTTTTTAAGCCTTTTAAAATAACTTTAATTTTAATTTTTAATAAAATATAAATATATATTAAGTCTTTTATAATACTTTATATTATTATTATAATAATATTTAATTATAATATAATATTATTTAAAAGTTATAAAAACTATTTAATTTAAAAAA
>NC_031951.1:232831-261080 GCF_000303195.2 Fusarium pseudograminearum CS3096
TTAAGAATTATTTAATTAAATAGTAAAGATATAAAGTAAAGGATTTTTAATCTACTTATTTATTTAATCTATTTACTTATTAACTATATTATTTAATTTTATAAGATATTAATAATAAATATATATTAATAATTAAATTATCTATTTTTAAAAAAAGCTATAAAAGATAAGACTATCTAAATACCAACTAATACTAAAGAGTACATCGAACCACTTTACGCAGAAACAACAACCTTGGCAGCACATGGGTAGTCGATATATCCAGCAGAGTCGCTCGTGTAGTACGTGTTCCTCTCACCCCGAGTGAGGTCTAAACCATGCTGCAGCTTCAACACCAAATCAGGATTCGACACAAAGTCCCTCCCAAACATGACCATAATTTCCTTGTCTGGATGTTCGCACTCGACAAGATCCTGTGCACCGTGCAGCTTGTACCCTCCTGCAATGAGGAAAGGACTCTTCCAGATATCATACGCAAAGTCGAGCTTTTCCTGACCATTGTTGATGTCATCGACGCTGCCGCAGATTCGTGATTCTACCAGATGAAGGTAGGCTAGATCAAGAGCCTTTGCTTTGTTGATGATGTCTGTGAATTGGGGGATGGGGTTCTCCATTCGCATACCTTGGAAGGTACTCCATGGACTGAGACGAAGACCAACGCGCTCTGGTCCAATGGCTTTGACGACGCGCTCCATAATCTCGCTAATGAAGCGCGATCTATTCTCGATGCTTCCACCGAACTCGTCGTCACGATGATTACTGACATCATGAAGAAACTGATCAAGAAGATATCCATTTGCGCCATGAATTTCAACGCCATCAAAACCTGCTGCCACTGCGTTCTTTGAGGCTGTCTCGAAAGCGTCGATCATATCATGGATCTCTGCAAGAGTCATAGCTCTCGGCTGAGCATTACTCCCCTCGAATGCGACCGGGCTCGCAGATATAATGTCGATTCCCTCCTCTTTCGCAACTTCGACAGTAGCAGCTCTACCCATGGCAAAAAGCTGGACAAAGATATAACTGCCCTTGCTGTGAACCTCATCTGTGATTGTTTTCCAGGCAGTGACTTGTTCTTGGTTCCAGATCCCAGGTGTTCTGGCAAATCCACCACCTGCAGCAGGTGAGACAAGAGTTCCCTCCGTAATGATGAGTGTACCAGGTGTGGAAGCGCGTTGACTGTAATATTCCTTCATTAGGGCGTTGGGAATACGGTCCACGCTTGCTCGGAGTCGAGTCATGGGAGCCATGCCGACACGATGCTGGACTTGGATGTTGCCAATTTTCATAGGCTGGAAAAGGCGTGAGTCTGACATGGTAAGCTCAAAGGTAGATATGAAGTAAATATTTCGAATCTGTATTGTTTCGATAGTGATAATAGCAGTGGTTGCTGAGTTTTGGAGGAATAGCAATACTTTTCCAGTTGTCTCATCGTGGTTCTTTTATACCTTTAATCTTGATGACAAACGCCATCACTCAAATTCCTCTTAAAACATGATTAGAAATGCATCTGAGAGTATGCTCAAATTTTACCGTGAGATTGCTATCATTTGCGCTCGTCTTTGTGGGGATATGAGGCTATCGCGAAATTCATCATTCTACATCCAGTAATGAGATACTTCCTAATCAGGAAACGAGGTTTTTCTTGTCTGGGACTAGCTAAAATCTGACTCAGTGGGGTAAGCTAAAGCTGTGATTTCTCAGCAGAGTCGATGTGTGATGAGATTCTGAGCCAGGCCAATCTTACCGTTGCAATGCATGCCTGAAAACCCGAATGTAAATTTTTCGACAAATATCACACGGTACCAAAGACGTAGATATACGTTTCTTTAGGAAAGAGTGAGTTAGGTGACAATTATACATCTCTCGTCTGACCTTGGCAGTGGCACAATTCCAATTCATCACTTTCCAAACCCCCAACGAGCAGAATGACAAGACCACGAGACGAGTGGTACGTTCACATGCGGTTAAACAAGCGTTACAAAACAAAAGGAACCTTGAACAAGCATCCATGGGCAACTTTTTCATCCACACTGTGAAAGATGGGAAGAGTACAAAAAGAGCCATGCGCAAAGGAAACCATGATGGATCATTAACCCCAACACCAACTACATTGGGCGCGAGCATAATTGATCCATTCGACAGCCTTCCAATTAAAGGAGCAAGATTGCAATACCTACTTAATAATCGTAATCTCTCACTCCATTTGTATGTAGGATCTAGTATTGGCTGACAATCCACAAACAGACGAAGCACGGCTAGCTCCGGAGCCAGTCTTTAGTGTTTCCAAAGATCTCGACTTTCAGAATTTCCACTCGGTTTTTCGGGCCGGTCTCGTGGACCCTGCCTTGTCGAATGCAGTGATGCTTTCGTTAGCATTCGCAGCTAGTGGGGGCGTCATTAATAAGGAATGTCTTGTCTATCGAGGAAAGGCAATCCATCATATCCGTGAGACAACGGCCCTAAGCAACAAATCTGTGTCGGAGTCGACAATTGGGGCGATATTACTGCTAGTTGGAGTTGAGGTATGAGACTCGACTTTTAGTTTGTGGACCAACTGACGTGAATGTGCCAGGCTCGACTAGGAACGGTATCGCAAGTAGACCTACATATGGGAGCTGTGCAGCTTCTACTCACAACCTGCCAGACTTCAGGGACTCGCCTAACTGAGGGTATCAAACGTGCGATATTCTGGTAAGCTCGTCGAACTATATATCTTTCCTTCAACTAATTTCTCCAACAGGCAAGACCTGAATTCTTCCATCGTGGTTGGTTCAAAGCGTATATTCAACCACAAGAGCTTCGCTGAGCTCGAGTGGGAGAGAAACTCTGTTGCCAGAGATCTTTTGCAACTACCACCCGGCTTGCAAATACGGTCTCATCTTTTCAGTGACGAGTTCATAGAAGTATTAGAAGATATCTACGCTCTTGAACGAATTCGCGACGATTATCGACCGGCCGATTGCGTGGTGTCAGCTGTGTTCATCAACGGTCACACGGCATCTATACAATCACGGTTAGAAGCTCTTCCGAAGGAGACACAGATGTCGAAATGTTGCTATCTTGGAGCGTATCTATGCTCTGTCATGTTGTGCTGCACGGTGTGGTGTGCTTTGGTAATTCCTGTGAGTTCTTAACCAACTCTCTGTGGTGCGACTATACTGATCTTAAAGACCAACATATCCACACAGCTGCTCTCTGAACTTCAACAAACATATAAAGATCCGGTGTGGGACGAGCATGCAGATTTATTGCTCTGGCTTATCTACATGGGAGGCGCATTCTCCCCGCGTGGACCTATTCGCTCAAGTTACATTGATATGTTGAGATCAGTAACGTCTGAAAGATATGACGGGTTTCAGTCATGGAACGCAACATACGAGATACTAAGGGACTTTCTTTGGTCAGATCTAGCATTCAGAATCGAAGTTAGGAAACTCTGGGGGGGGGCGTTTGCATAATCCTAATTGGGAAGGAGATTGTTGTCATTTCTGCATCAAATGTCGTATAACTCTTGAACGAGATCTGGAAAAGGTCTTATCCACAGCCCTGCAACGTTGTAACAAATTTGTTAGTGTGCTAGTGCACTCATTGAACAAACCTTATCTGAAATGATAAGCGTCGCTGGACAAGGTGGAGCTTGAGAGAACACGACGTCATTTGGATTTATTTGACGTCGTTGACATTTCCACAGAACAAGCTCGTAACTTCTACAAACAGTACGTTATAAGTCGCCGTCTGCGTCTGTCTACACAATTCACTAGTGCAACCGAAGGAACAACTCAATCAAGATGACCTCAAAGAACGTTTTCATGTAAGTTTCCCACTCAATTGACCATTCATGTTCTAATATCGATCAGCACTGGTACTACCGGTTTCATCGGCGGCGATGCATTTTATGCGTTGACAAAGGCTCAGCCAAGCTGGAACTACACGATTCTCGTCAGAAGTGAAGAAAAGGGAAAGGATGTCCAGAAACAATATCCTGATGTGAAGCTGGCCATTGGATCACTTGATGACTCCGAGGTTATCAAGAAGGCTGCTTCAGAAGCTGATATTGTTATTCGTGAGTCTATCTTCACTTGTACTATGGATTCGAATTGCTAATTGGCCGTTAAGATACTGCTGACAGCTCCGATCATGCTGGAGCAGCACGCGCTATCGGAGCCGGCTTACAGTCTACACGCTCTGCATCGAACCCTGGTTATTGGATTCATATCAGCGGTACGGGAATTCTCTGCTGGTATGACCAAGACAACAAGCGCTACGGTGAAGCACCCCTTCCTGAGCAATCATACGATGACTTGGAGGGTGTGGACAAGGTCACGTCTCTGCCTGATACTGCCTTCCATCGTGATGTCGACAAGATCGTCCTAGAAGAGGCCGCGAAGAACCCTGATGCTGTCAAGGTTGCTATTGTGTGTCCTCCTACAATCTACGGAACAGGCAGAGGACCTACCAACCAGCGTAGTCGACAAATCCCAGGCTTGGCTGAGACTACACTAGAGAAAGGGTTTGGACCTATCATTGGCGCTGGAAAGACAGAATGGGACAATGTCCACGTCCACGACCTATCCACCCTAATCGTCCTCCTTTCTCAGCGCGCAGCATCTTCCGACAACCAAAACGAACAGGAGATCTGGGGTCCAAAGGGTTACTTCTTCGCTGAGAACGGTACACACAAGTGGAGCGCCATTTCCACTCTTCTTGCTAAGGAGGCTAAGAAGCAGGGTCTAATTAATAGTGATGAGACAAAGGTGCTTGATGTGGATGAGGCGCAGGAGAAACTTGGATTTCAGGCTCTTTCGTGGGGATTGAATAGTCGTGGTGATGCAAAGAGGGCGAGGAAGTACTTGGGTTGGAAGCCGGAGAGTCCTAGTTTGGAGGAGTGGTTACCTGAGGCGATCCAGGTTGAGGCGAGGCGACTCAAGATGATCTAAAGTATATCCATCTAGCATGTAAAGCACACATAACTCTAGACGAATATCTAAGATGCTCATCAAATTATTCTCTCACGTTTAGTGAAATGGTGGTTGTTCGTTTTTAGTAAACTGCACTGGAAATCTAACCCCTACATGCCAACACCAGTGACAACTGATGAATTTCCAGTTCCTTTATAGTGTCTACAATAAGAGATTCGAAGACAATTTTTCGATAATGACTGTGCTCGCATTGTCATTCCCTGACTTTATACATTGACTACAGAGATCACCCCAGCACCGGAACAAGGACACCCGACCAATACCCCGGGCCGCTTCCCTCACAAATAGTATCACTTATCGGCTCCGATTCCCCCGAGACGCCACATCCTCGTGCGGGGAAAACGAGTCTAACCGACCCAAGGATAATCCATTGCCAAAATCTTGCTCTGAAGCCTTTGACTCCGGGGTAGATCTGGGGTAAAGAGCGGGACTCTATGCATCGGGCATCGGCGTAAATCCCTTCTAGTGTACTAAATCTTGGTTTGGGCGGTAGATTATCTCCTGATCTTCTGGTACGAGCGCTTCGGTAACTCAACCGAAAAAGAAACATCTCCAGAGATATAAAGACTGTGGAGATCACGTTCAGCGTTTTGTATCCAGTTGGAGATATCTCTCTGCTGTTCAAAGTTCAACATGGCTTCCAAACAGGGAATTGAAGAGGCGCATATCCAAGACGCTGACGCGAACGAATTCCAGGGTCTTGTTCTCAAAGATGTCATCCCAACCGATCGTCCGCCATGGTACGCGGATTGGACGCTGTGGAAGCTCAATTTGTTACTTCTGAGCGGTTTGTTAACTCAGACAGCCACTGGGTTCGATGCAAGTAAGAATACCATGACAACTACGCAGTAGATGAGCCGTGCTAATGAACCAGGCATGCTCAATGGTGCACAGTCTCTCCCACAATGGCAGGAATATTTCGGCGAACCCAAAGGAACTCGTCTTGGAGCCATGACCTTTGGTCCCAACGGTGGCGTCCTCATCTCGATTCTCATCTCCTCTCAGCTTTGCGACTGGCTCGGTCGTCGAATTCCCATTCTCATGGGCTCACTCACCATTATTGTCGGTGCCATCGTCCAGACCTGCTCCTACAACTACGGCATGTTCGTCGCGTCCCGATTCATCATCGGCTTCGGTCTAGGAATCGTTTCAACAGCCGCACCGCCTTTACTATCCGAAGTCACATATCCTACACACCGAGGAAAGGTCGTGTCCTTCATGATGGTATCTTGGCCACTTGGCGCTATCATCGCTGCGTGGGTCACGTACGGCAGTTTCACAATGACGAGTTCTTGGGCATGGCGTCTTCCCAGTCTTCTGCAGGCCACTTTCTCCGTTATTCAGGCTTCTCTGGTCATGTTTGCACCTGAATCACCGCGTTGGCTGATCTACAAGGGTCGATACAAGGAAGCTCAGGACATTTTGGTCAAGTGGCACGGTTACGGAGATCCCAACTCTAGACTGGCTCGCTTCGAGATGGCTGAGATTACTGCGACTCTCGAGATTGAGAAAATTCAGCAAAAGTCTCGATGGGCAGAGTGGGTTTCTTCTCGTGGTAATTGGCATCGATTCTTCCTCGCCTTGTACATTCCCGCCATGTTGCAGTGGTCCGGCAATGCCCTCACCTCATACTACCTCGCCAAAGTGCTCAACTCGATTAATATCACCGACCACAAGACGCAACTACTTTTGAACGGCGGTCTTCAAATGTGGGGTTTCCTCTCCGCTGTTGTTTTTGCAACGCTCGTTGATAGATTCGGTCGTCGTTCTCTCTTCCTCCTTGGTATGTCAGGCATGGGCGCATCGTATATCATCTGGACAATCTGCTCTGCGCGCAACCAGCAAGAGAACTTTGAACACATTGGTTTTGCTGGTGCAGTTCTAGCCATGATCTTTGTCTTTTCCTTCTTTTACCACGCTATCAGTCCCATCGGCGCGACATATATCATGGAGGCTACCCCATATTCGCTTCGTGCAAAGGCGTCCATGCTTTACCAGTTGACGGGTAATTTGGCGGGTGTGTACAATGCTTTTGCGAACCCTGTTGCGATGGAGGCGATTTCATGGAAGTACTACATTGTTTGGTGTGTTGCTATTGGTATCCATTTGACCCTGATTTTCTTCTTCTTTCCTGAGACCAAGGGTCATTCTCTTGAGGAAGTGGCAGAGATCTTTGATGGGCCTGATGCGCCAGTCGGATCCAATGCGATTGGGCAGAAGAAGGTTGATGATATGGCTATGCATTAGTTGGGCAGTAGTCTAGATAGGTTCTAGAATACCATGTGCTATGCAATAATTGAGTTACGAATAATTACAAATACGTCTACATGCCTTTGTTGAGCTGTAGGATAACAAAATACGTCAATTCCACGTTGTGAATAGGGTAACCTTACTAAAGCCAGTTGCTAGTCATGCCTCAACAGCAGACCACCATCGAATTTAAACTCGGGCTAGGCAAACGCCGACGAGACCATGTAATTGGTCAAGGTGGAGTGAAAGTGCTGCAGCCAGAGCCAAGACGGACATGTCTCAGCCCCCCGCGCGATCAGAGCTCAAGTAGCCCCATGGGGAAATGCTCGGAATTCTACCTCAACAGGCGGGGAACGGAGATACCAAGAATATAATAGGGAATTGTCTCTTACGCGATTCAACATATTTAAACAGAGCCTCATTTTGCTTCAAACATTCATCTGTGTTGTTTGTTTGTATTCTAAACGTCGGTTCTCTGTCTTCACTTCACAAACCAGGATGACCCTTACAACAAGCCCCAAAGTCGACCGTGCGTCCCCTGTAGCAATCTCGTTAGACCTCCTCAACTAACAATCTTTAGCCATCGTTGTCGACGGGACATCGTTCGCCCTGAACGGCAAGAATGTCTCCTACCGCTTCCATGTCGATTCAGTGACTGGGGACCTTCTTCTGGACCATTTCGGCTCCCGCGTGACAGAAAACCCCATCGCCCAGATCCAATCCAACGGAGGAGGTTGGTCCACGCAGGCCCATCTTCGCCGTGAGTTTCCAGACCTCGGCAGAGGAGACTTTCGCACCCCTGCTGTGCACATCAAGCACGCAAAGGGCTTCACGGTCTGTGATTTCAAGTACAAGTCATACACAATCTCCAAGGGCAAGCCTGCTTTGGAGAAATTGCCTTGTACGTTTGGCTCAGACGATGATGTTTCAACGCTTGTGATTCATCTGTGCGATGAGCAGAGCTCTGTTGGCGCGGATCTGTCTTACTCAATCTTTCCCAACTCTGATGCTATTGTCAGAAATGTTAGAGTTATTAACAACAGTGATGATGTCATTGTTGTTGAGAAACTGGCTAGCTTCAGCGTTGATTTCCCCCACGACGAGTATGATATGTTGCACCTCCGGGGAGAATGGACAAGGGAATGCAGCAGGACTCGCCGAAAGGTTGAGTATGGAGCACAAGGGTAAGTAAAAAAAAACTTCATAAATATTCTTTCGCTAACAGTCGCAGATTTGGGAGCACAACTGGTTACTCGTCTCATTACCACAACCCATTCTTGTCTTTGGTCAGCCCAACCACAACCGAGTCTCACGGCGACGCTTGGGGCTTCTCTCTCGTCTACACCGGTTCTTTCAACGTCGAAGTTGAAAAGAGTCACCAAGGATTAACCCGAGCAGTCATTGGCATCAACCCATGCCAACTCTCCTGGCCATTGCGTTCCGGCGAGACTCTCCAATCACCAGAATGTGTTTCCATCTTTTCCGATCTCGGCATCGGCGAAATGTCACGAAAGTTCCACCGTCTCTATCGTCGCAACCTCATCAGAAGCAAATTCGTTACAGAAACTCGCCCGGTCCTGCTCAACAGCTGGGAAGGTCTCTACTTCAACTTTGACCAAAAGACGATTTACAAGCTCGCTCAAGAGTCTGCTAAATTAGGCGCCAAGCTCTTTGTGCTTGACGATGGCTGGTTTGGTGATAAACACCCTCGTATCAACGACCACGCTGGATTGGGCGACTGGGTCGTAAATCCCAAGAGATTCCCCGACGGCTTGGGTCCTCTTGTTGAGAGTGTCAACAAGCTCAAGGCTGCTGGGTCGGAGGAGAACCTTCAATTTGGCATTTGGGTCGAGCCTGAGATGGTCAACCAGAAATCCGAGCTTTATGAACAGCACCCCGAGTGGGTTTTGAGCGCAGGTACCTACACACGCAGCGAGACTCGTCAACAGCTTGTCCTCAACGTAGCACTTCCCGAGGTGCAGGACTACATCATCGACTCAGTGGCCAAGATCCTGGATTCAGCACCCATCACTTACGTCAAGTGGGACAATAACAGAGCCATGCATGAAAGCCCAACACCTGGTAATCAACACGCTTACATGCTTGGTATCTACCATGTCTTTGACGTGCTGACGACTCGTTTTCCTCATGTCCTCTGGGAAGGCTGTGCTTCCGGCGGCGGTCGATTCGATCCTGGTATCCTGCAATATTTCCCACAGGTCTGGACATCAGACAACATGGATGCCTACGACCGCGTTCACATTCAGTTTGGTACATCGTTGGTGTACCCGCCGTCAACCATGGGAGCGCATGTGTGTTCTTCCCCGAATGATGTAACAGGTCGTTCCATCCCAATGCGCTTCCGAGCTCATGTCGCTATGATGGGAGGCTCTTTTGGATTCGAACTTGACCCAGACCATACACCCGAGGAAGACAAGAAGCAGATTCCAGAACTCATTGCACTGGCTGAAAGGATCAACCCTATTATCATCAGTGGTGACATGTGGCGTCTTGTGCTGCCTGAAAAGTCCAACTTCCCTGCAGCAATTTTTGTTTCGGAAGATGGAAGCGAAGCTGTCCTCTTTGCCTTCCAGTTGATGTCAACTACCGTTTCCAACTTCCCTCTGCTTCGCCTTGCAGGCCTTGACCCGAATGCGAGGTACAAGCTCGATGGTGGTGATATTTATTCTGGTGCAACATTGATGAATGGCGGTATCCAGTATCGATTCGGTACTGACTACGATAGCAAGGTGGTTCTTCTGGAGCGGGTGTAGAAAACAGGGCTTTCCGTTTGTTTAGATCGTTGAGATTAAGGGCACGAGATATAGATACAGAACACAAAAGGCACAATGAGAAATGATGTAACTTTTCATTAAAATGGGGACTATATTAATTTTACTCCAGAAAATAGACTCAATCAAAAGACAGACCAATTTCGGGATCAAACTGCTCACACGCGATTGATGCCTCACTCCACGTACTCGTCACAGTAGGAGTGCTTAAATCCAACAAATCAAGACCAGTCTCTGGTGCCCAAGGCAACGGCTCAGCAAACTCTTCACTTCCTTCCGAGATCTCCTCCACGATCGCGTCCAACTTGCAATTATCCTCGTCCAGCATATCCCATTGAAGATCGATATGTGCGCTCGGATCTGACAGAGAGAACAGCGCTTCTGAGTGCCGGAGAAGATTCGGTAGTAGGTGTGATTGTGATCCTCGAACGGTGGATAAAGCATGGATGACTACGGAGAGCAAATCACGAGGGCCATTATCTAGGGCGTTGCATGTCCAGCCTGGTAGTTGAGCTGTGTCGGCAAGACTCACTCCGACATCAAAAAGCTTTTGTTCCTAGAGACGCGGTTAGAGATGATTCACAAATAGACCTAGATCTTACCATCCCAATTCCATGGCAGTCTTTAGACTTGGTCCCTACAGACCCCAAAGCTGACATGATGATCTTGCCTGCATCCATCGGAAGAGCGAGAGGAAGCAACAGCCCAAAGCCAGATGCAGAAGACGGATTCTGTCCAAATGCAATACGCCACATAGATATGCGAAGCCACTGCTGCGTTATAAGAGTATCGAATCGTTGACTTTCGATAATTGATTGCTCTGGTTTGACTTTGCAGAGTTTTTCGTTTATGGTGTGGACGAGCTTTAAATCTTCGAATCGTCTGTCGTCGTTCTCGGGTTGCCATTCATATAATGAATATGGAAGGGATTCGAAAAGGCTTATGTGGTTTATAAAATCGTGCATGACAACTGGGCAGTTGGAGTCAACGACTTGGGGTTTGTTGACGGTGCTTCGTAACATGACTGGTCTTCGATGCTGTAGAGCGAATGTCCTAGAGACTAGAGTTAATTTGGTGAGATAAAAAAGACATCAGGGAACTGTACCTTTCTGTTACGAATAGCAGCCAAAATACTCGTCGTCTTTTTTCTCTCTCTTCATCAGGCAATCCATGGTAGCCTGATTCCCGCGTCAAGTCAAGCGCTTGAGCGAGAGTGATGCTCTGATTGAGGTAGTACCAAGCATGACGAGAGTCGTTGAGATTCCCGTAGCTTGCAAAAAGGAAGAATGAAACGAGAACGGAGTCGAGAGTCGCATCATCAATAACGCTGTACTGTCGAAGAGAATTCTCCGCAAGACTGACCAGAATGTCTCCGTCTAGTCTTGGTTCAGGTGGAATTTCCGCGTTGAGATCATTGTCGGAACCGTCAACACGTTTATCCAGTCGTAGTTGCATCCGCGTCGCGGCACTTATGGCAAGTATGAGAGCATATCGTGATGGTGGCAGTTGATCTAGTCTGGATGCGTCGGCGAGAATGTCGTCGTCGACCACGGGCATGATCGGATAGAGAAATCTCTGGAAGAGCTGAATGTGAGCGGCGAGGGATTGAGACATGCGTTTGCAGAGGTCTTCGGTTTCGAAGATAGAGTCATTGGATAATGTCGGTATCTCTGGTCCAATGTAAAGAGCTGTGTCTTCAAGATTCACATCTTGTGGTGCTGAAAGAGACTGAAAGTCGAGACGCGATGGTGACTGTGTTTGGACCTCGGTTTGTGTTTGGGATGGTGGCTCACTCTTGCTTGGCTGTGCTGCACTCGGTTGATCCCCCGGCGTCACGATCCTAAATTGATATGCATCAAGTGCTTCAAGACCCTGTCGAAGCTGGGTCTGTCGTCTCCCTTGGCCTTGCTTTGGCCCTTTTCTTCGAATGCTGTGACGATACTGACAACGGAGATCTCCGAGGTGGCAATTCTTGCAGGGCAGACCACGATCACACTTGACCTTGCGGAACCGGCAATTATCGCAGACTTGGCCGCGCTTTTCCTGGACAGAGGTAGCCATCGTAGTCCCGCCAGGCCGGGGCAACTGTTTGGCTCAATGGAGATATAGTCGGCTGATCCAGAGCTTATGCAGTCACCTTGTTTTTCTTTCTACCACCTGCTGTTCTCGGTCCGAACAAAGCAGCGAAGAGGGGTACCCACTGGATTCTAGTTAGTTCGTTTACGGTACCAATGAGAATATCGTTACATCAAGTACAGGGCTAAGCTTTTCTTTGGGAAGGTCGAGTAGTCTAGTCCACATGGGGTAATTTTCGGATTCTCAACGAGTCAAGTTGGACGACTACCACCTCCCCATGGGGCGAACATGCATACCCCATGGGGATGAGAAGGGAGGAAACAGTTTATTGGGAAGTATATCCGATCTGAGAGCTAAGAGTTCCCATTATATAACCTCACGGATGCGGCACCGATCAAGCCAGGATCATCATCAGCATCTGCATCTCATCTTCTTCACAATCTACAACTCCATCTATCACAATCAGGATGGGCAAGGAAATCCTCGATGCATCGGTCTCACACGCCGAGAGCTACGATGTCGAAGCCCGAGTTCCCAGCAAAGGCGTCAACGATACCACTGATCAAGCCCGTCTTGGCGCCGAAGCCGAACACAACCTCCCTCCTCTCCAAGCCGTCCGAAAATACCCATGGACCGTCTTTTGGTGTCTTGTCGTATCCATGTGTGTTGTAATGGAAGGCTACGATACCAATCTGCTTTCCAACTTCTACGCCTACCCGGCTTTCGCTGAAAAGTACGGTCACTGGAATGAAGAGACAAACAACTACCAGCTTTCTGCTCCCTGGCAGGCTGGACTTGGCAATGGTGCTGGTGTTGGTGCCTTCTTTGGTACACTGCTCAATGGATTGCTTGTCGCCAAGTTTGGTCACATCAGGGTCCTCATTGGTTCATTGATTGCCCTTACCGCCTTCATCTTCATCACCTTCTTTGCGCCCAACACCACGGTACTTCTCGTGGGCCAACTCCTCTGTGGTCTGCCCTGGGGTGTCTTCGCTACTACCGCCCCTGCCTATGCCTCAGAGGTTCTGCCCATGTCTCTTCGCGTCTACATGACAAGTTGGACCAACATGTGCTTCATCATCGGCCAGCTCATCTCAGCTGGAGTCATGGCTGGTCTTGTCAACACACCAGCACCCTGGGCATACAGGATCCCCTTTGCTCTTCAGTGGTTCTGGCCTGTTATCCTGATCCCAACGCTCTGCTTCGCTCCCGACACACCCTGGCATCTTGTCCGAATGGGAGACCACGAAGGTGCCCTCAAGAACCTGCGACGCCTCCGACCCAGTGCCACCGACGACGAACTCCGCGACGCTCTTGGCCTCATTGTCTACACCAACAACCTCGAAGAGAAGCTCTCAGTTGGTACTTCATACTGGGATTGCTTCAAGGGCTTCGAGCTCCGACGAACCGAAATCGCGATTGTTTGTTTCGCTGGTCAGATCCTGTCTGGTCTGTACTTTGCATACAACTCTACATACTTTTTCCAGCAAGTTGGACTTGGCTCAACCACAACCTACTATCTCAACGTTGGCGGTAACGGAATGGCTCTGTTCGCTACAATCCTGTCCTGGATCTGTGTCATGCCATATGTTGGTCGACGAACAGCCTACCTCTATGGTATGTTCACCATGGGCATCATTCTCTTCATCATTGGAATCCTCAACACTCGAACCGAGAACGACAAGATCGGCATGGCTCAAGCTGTCCTGACCCTCATCTGGACATTCGTCTTCCAGCTCTCCGCCGGTCAGCTTGGTTGGGCTCTCCCAGCTGAGATTGGTTCCACACGACTTCGTCAGAAGACCATTTGCCTGGCCCGCAACGGTTACGCTATCATGGCTGTCATCGCCGGTGTCCTCCAGCCGTACTTCATGAACCCTACCGAGTGGAACCTCAAGGGCTACACCGGCTTTGTCTGGGGAAGCACTGCATTCCTTGTCTTCGTTTGGGGTTACTTCCGCCTTCCCGAGACCCGCAACCGAACCTTTGAGGAGCTCGATGTTATGTTTGCCAAGGGTGTTTCTGCTCGCAAGTTTAGCTCTTACCAGATTGATTCGTTCCACGAGGCGCAGGATGCTGTGGAGAAGACTGAACTAAAGGCTTAGATGCATGGATGATTTTGGTAGAAGAGGGGAATTGTGGTGATATAGAAGCATAAGTAGGATAGACAGAATAATATTGAATGGATTTCACGAATTCTTAAGTTAAATAATGAATTCTCCTCCCGTCCTGAAGCGTAGAGTAAACTTGCGACATCTAGTGTGCTCTGATAAAGCAATTTTCGTCCTCTACAATGTAGTACATACTTCAATAGTCTGATCCTTGCAAGTTGGTGTTTTCCATCTTGGGACCGCTATCAAAATAGCATTGACCCAATCAATATGTGGATAGCGCAAAATAATGGCTTACACTCCCTTCCCGATGTGTAGTCTTGACTTGGTAGGTTTGCCCAACTTGATGAAATGAAGTCGACCCCATGTTGACCAACGTCGCCAATTCCAAGGCTTTCAAGGCCCTCGACCTGTTGCAGCATTGCCAAACGCCACCAACATATTTATTAGTGACTTTTTTTTTTTTTTTTTTTGATGCGCTACCCATCGCCCGTATTACTGAAGCCATTAAAAATATTGAACGCTCGTCCAAATCATCAGTCGCCACCAATGCACCAAGTGAAACACCAGCCGACGATTTGAGCTCAACATTGCCAAGATAAGGCCTTGGCTTGTCGATTTACGTCTGTAACCGCTGTCCATCGTCCACCAGTTCAGAAACCCTTGAGAATGACATTAATGGCTGCTGTGGCTGGCATGACAGAGGTACACACGTAACGTTGGGCCACATGACAGACTTCAAGATGGAGTTGGCCGTGACATGGTCATATCATCTTCCAAGAAGTTTTACGCTACATGAGTTTGTCGTCCGAGAAGGCGAATATCGTCTCTAATCTTGGCGTGCTAGCCCTGTTGGTGAAGGGATATGTTATTCGACTATTCTGTCATTTTGATAACGTTGTCTAGATATCAGTAGTACCAGGCTCTGCAGTGTCATTCACACATGTGTTCAGTCTGACCGTTCTTGTGAAAGGCGCATTAGCATCAGGAAAGCTCATTAGCCAAGCCTCGTTCTCGTTCTGGTCTTGATGACAGGTGAAAGAGGCTGGTAGCTTGGTCTCTCGCAATTCCGCATCCTTCCATGACACCATGGTGAGCGCACAGGCCCATTATGAAACCTCCTTCGATGGGTGGATATGTAGTTTCGAATGATAGATACGATTGATTAGATATACTCTGTAGCCTCTATAAAGATAGATAAAGAGTATAAATAGATCTTGGGGGAAACGGTAGGCTGGTCCACCCTCTTCCTTGATCCTTGCTATACTCGGTAGTCCATTTTCCGGGAGTTCTTCTCGCTTGTAGTAATAGATCCGGGCTATCATGTGAAACAGAAATTGCAGCTCGTGTAGCAGAGGATTGCTGTTATTGTACAGGAGATGATCTAAGCTTTTATAAACAGCAGCGCCATTGTAACAGCACTTGATCCATTATAAAGGCTAGCAGCAGCTTTATCAAGATCTTTGGTCTGAAGTTCCAGGGACCAGCGAAAATAAAACGAAGAGTTTAGTTGATCGAGCGGAGAGAGGAGCGCCATCTTCCTTTTCTTATATTGCAGTCACAGTTTTTTTAATGAATGTTCACCAAGATAGTAGCAATACGAAAATGAATTAGTTAGCTAGAGCAGACATCATCGTAATAATTGGTTTTTTAGGTGTCTCTACTTCTGCAATGAACACTACTCTCGCTGGCAAGTCTTGCCATCCAACCTCTTGTGTCCCACATAACTGCACAATAAGATTTGAGGCCATTTTTGCAAGTAGGCCTGATAGCGACGATCTTGCCATACTGGTAATCTCTTGTGAAATCGATATCCAATGAGAAACCAAATCAAGTCGGTCTGTGAGTCTGTGGGGTGGGTGGCCTGAGAGTCAGGCCTGCCAACGTTGAAACACCAAAGTCAATTACAGGGTCTCTAGAGATACCCTATAGAGACAGAAAATTGATATTGAGAAAATAAATATTAAAGATAATACAGAAAGAGAATCATAAGATAACTGATGAGGATTTAAGAATATCTTTATTGAGAATTTAAATATTTCTGTATCTTTTACACTATTGCTTTTATTATTGTCACTGCTTACGATAATTTAAAGCCTTCGTTTTACTCAGTAGGAACTTTTCCCTTGTTTCATGGAGTTAGTATTTGCAGATAGTCAGGCCTCTACAGTGCTCAAGAAGAATAAACAGACACCACTTGAAGTTTCAACAAGTGATCAATGATACCCTTTTGTTTCTATGAAGGTTATTTGTGTACCACATCCACCTCCAAACTATGAATAGGCTCCCGTTGGTATATTCGTATCACGCTTAGCAGAATCGTGAGATGGGGGAAGAGTAAATTTGAAACAACGGCGGATTTTCGTAATTTCAAGGTCAACCGCTAATGCTAATACTGTTCGGTGATCACTTGGGATCGTTGGTGAGTAAGTGGGGAGCTGATCTGGCACGAATCTAGCATGTGAAGATAAAAATACCAAAGTCAATTCTGTTTGGTTAGACGTTTTGGATCTCTGTGCAAGCTGGCCTGATAGTTAGTACCCTACCAATCAATGTGAAGATCAATGCAACCAAGTCAGTATTATTCGGTAGGTCGCTTTGTGAGTTAGTGGGGGTTGGCCTGAATCTACCAATTGAGGCTGATACTGTTTGGTGCAGATATGGTTCGTTTTCTTAGCTTAGCTGGCCTGATACTTAGGACCCTACCGATGTGGATCTGCAGGAAATAGAGTTGGAGACAACACTCAATGAAACGGTCTAACCGTGAGGCAAGTCATGTCACGGGCCCTGTAGCTATCTGTTATAAATGTAGGATACCTTCTACAACTCTGAAAATTATCTCAACACAACTGGTATCTCTTCCAAGGTCTGACAGAACATTTCACTGTCATGGCTATCATCAGCACCTTGTCGGATGTCCGGCTGGATATGCTGGCATATTTTGTTGCATTTGTCTTCGTAGTATCCGTCGTACGAAAGAAGCTGGCCCCGAAACCCAGCGCATACTTGCTCAACCCCAGACGCTGGTACGAGTTTACCGATGCTCGTGCAGTCTCAGAAGTCCTTCACACCACCCGCCAAACCCTCGAAGAATGGTTCCACAAGCACCCAACAACTCCTGTCCGCCTGACAACCGATTTCGGCGAAATGACCTTTTTGCCTCCCACTCTGGCCGATGAAATCAAGAGTGATAAGCGCCTCAGCTTCATCAAGGCAGCTAACGATTCGGTATGTGGAACTTGCTGAACCGATGGCTAGTCCATATAGCTAAACAACCAATAGGCATTCCACACTGAAATTCCCGGTTTTGAGCCTTTCCGTGAGGGCGGAAGAAATGAGGCAGGACTGATCAAGGAGGTTATTCACGGTCAATTGAAGAAAACTCTGAGTAAGCCGGCAACCCATCCAGATTATAACATGCCATGTCGATGCTAATTGTTTTTGTTTAGACAAGATGACCTTTCCATTGGCTCAAGAAACCCAGCTGGCTGTTGAACACTACCTCGGTGCTAACAAGGGTAAGGACCATCGCGACACGTTGTTGACTTTAAGCTGATTGTCTATAGAATGGCACAAGATTCGACTCAGAGACGCACTGCTACCCCTGGTCACCAGAATCTCAACACGTATCTTTTTGGGTGAAGATCTATGCCAAAACGACAAATGGATTAGCATCACTTCGGAATACGCTGCCAACAGTCTCGAGGTCGCAAACCGCCTGCGCGTCTGGCCCAAGTACATGCGTTACGTCGTTTCATACTTCTCTCCAGGATGCGGAATTCTACGAAACCAGGTCAAGAATGCTCGCGAACTAATCACTCCCATTGTTGAACGCCGTCGATCCGAGGAAAAGGGTAAGGAATACAATGATTCTCTGGGCTGGTTTGAGAAGACTGCCAAACAAGCGTACAACCCTGCTGCTACTCAACTATTCCTTTCTGCCGTATCTGTCCACACCACCACCGATCTCATCTGCCAATGTTTGGAAGATATTGCCGCTCACCCTGAAATCATCAAGCCCCTGCAGGAAGAGATCAGGAGAGTTATTGCCGAAGAAGGGTGGAACACGAAGGCTATGTACAAGATGTTCCTTCTTGACAGCGTATTTAAGGAAACCCAGCGATTGAAACCCATCCAAGTTGGTAAGTTGAACAATTATCCCTTTTTATAAAGTCGCTTGCTTACCTGAAATTAGCTTCAATGGTGCGAGAAGCACAGTCCAATATCACACTCTCCGACGGCACATTTATCCCCAAGGGTCATCAGATTGCTGTCTCCTGTCACAACATGCGCGATGGAAGGATCTACGAGAACCCTGAAAAGTGGGATGGTTACCGATTCTTCCGTGAGAGACAACAATCCGCCAGAGAAGACAAGGTCCAGCTATCTTCGACCAGTGTTGAACACATGGGCTTCGGTTACGGAGAACACGCCTGCCCTGGTCGCTTCTTTGCCGCCAAGCAAGTCAAGATTGTCATGATGTACCTTTTGCTCAACTACGAGTGGAAGATTCCTGAAGGTCCCGAGCCACAACTGATGGCCTGGTGCACCACTTGGGTTACGGATCCAGACTATGAAGTGCTAATGCGAAGAAAAGACAAAGATGATCCTTGTCTGCGATTGGAATTGGTACAGGATGATTAGGGGAAGTCATAGTCTTGGTTAGATCATCGTCATGCTGTATTTGACTACAACGACGTTTGTCTCGAGTGGAGGACCTTCCTTGGGTTGACCGGCGAGGTTGATGGGAAGTCATATTTCTTTTGTAGTCGTTGTTATAGATCGCTGGGTCACGGTTTACATAGTTGGGTTTGATCTCGCCACTTGTTTATGGTAACATCTCACCCGAAAACCTCGTTGAAAATAGATTATCGTTTACTTCATCTGTCTTAGAGTCGTTTTAACATGACAATAGTTAATATGAAGTTCTGCAATATGCATTCGCGGCTCTTTTTCATTGACAACATCTTGAGGATGCATGTTGGTCATATAATCCGGCTGATGCAACAATAAGAAGACTTTATCGCCCAATGACATGTCCCTGGAACAGGACAAGCTAATACAATTTCCCAAATGGGACCAGCTGAATTCAATAAGAACCTTATCAGCCTCAAATATGATCTACCATCGTATATCCATCTCGCTTAATACAAACTAGCGAATGTGGCGGCAACTATTGAGCCGCCATCCCCAGATTGATAATCCAGACTTACTCAATTGACTTAGATCGAGGAATTAGTTCCAATGCCCCTTTTGCCAATATTCTTTAAGAGACCACTTCCCACTGAGACACAACCAAATTTATCTCAGCAAGTTACTTGTCTCTCGTTAAAGTTCCTTAACTCTGTCTACCTCCAAAATGCGTGTTTTACTCTTTGCCACTGGCCTTTTTGCGGCCAATGTAGTTGTCGAAGCTGGCGTGTGTAAGCCCGCGCGTAAGTAACTCCATTTGTAGCGAGTCTTCAAAACTAACGCGCATTGATTCAGACACAACTGCCTCACACTCCGATGCTGTCTCAAGCATTGAATCATCGGCTACTTCCGCTTCTGCCACCGTCATTGAAACCGTCAGCCTCTCCACGACCGAGACTACCAGCGCCGAGGCTACTGAAACCACGGCACCTGGTACTACGATGGCCACGACAACCTCAGTAGAAATTATTTCTACTTCGGTCACTGAGGCCCCAACAACCACAACCACCGAAGAAGCCTCGGCTACCGTCTCGTCATCTACAGCTCCCTACTTTACAACAGGCTCAGTCGTCGGTACTGGACCAGTCGCTGGCCTTACTCTACAGGGAGATGGCCAACGCTTCATTCCTCTATCCTTCCAACAATCTGGTTCAGCTCAAACCTTGATATTTAGCATCGTCAACGGCAAGCTCGCTACAGGCATTAACAACAACTACCTATGCTTGAACTACAAGGATGAAGGTGTTCTTGGGCCTCTTGTGCTGTGCCCATTCGATAACTTCGAGAACGCTCCTTTGAACTGCCAACAGTCATCTGACGGCACGCTTGCATGTACTGCGCCCAATGGATCTTGCAATTCGTCAGGAACATGTAGAAGACCTAACGCTGGCGTACCATTTTCTCAATTCTATGTCAATGACGCTCAGGAAGGCTTTTTCGGCCCTGCATCTGGAGACTTCGCTGGCTACACTGCACTCAACTTGGTACTTGCTAAATAAAGATCCACGTATGGAAATAAATAGTACAGAAACCCGTCTACTATACAGGGGGCTTCTCTATCTAATCAATTAAATTTGTTCTGTCTCTTGTAATCTGCACTGTCATGACAAATCACTGGAACTTGCAATTACAATTATTCTAGAAGGTCTATCATACAAAATTAATGCTTAGAATTACCATCATTGTATCGCCTGTCATTTTCTCATTTCCAGATCTGAATCTCAAACCTTGTGCCCCATCTGCCAACGTATATAGCCTCAACCATTCAGATTAGTGTCATTGGTGATGATAACATGAAATGGAGCTATCGTTTGCTGATGTTACTGCTTACTCTACTTTGGTATCCGGAGAAGACTTGTGTCGCGAAGGACCACTGAGCGAAAGTACCCAAAAACAGAGGCCTCCGTTACAAGGGACAGAGGTGCATAGGTCAATATCTGCTTGTCGACAACTTGTGACAAATTGCAAAATCTGCGTTTCTAATTATGCATCTGTTTGGACTATCGGGTGGCCCGGATGGGTCAAAGGAAAATAACAGGCTCCAGATCCACAGACATCCCTGTATTCATGAGTCGCTAGTCCAGGCGGACTTGGAACTGATTTGTGTATCCGCCGGATGTGCCGCGGGATATCCGATCGCCAGTAACAAGCCCGAGAATCATCGCAATCGTCATCAAACCGCGGAATTAACTTTTCTTCGGGGCGCTCATCTTCCGATATCATGCGGATTAATTACACTCATGGCGCATGGACTGTGGGGGGATTTGTTTGAACGAAGCATCGCATCATTTCGTTCCATTTTCACTACACCCAGTCTTCCCATTCATTTCAAACACGATGGGCGTCCAATCAACCAGAAACATTCCAAAAGAGAATGTCTTTCACCTCGAAGACGCGCCCAAGCCAGAAACTGGCGTTCTCCTACAAGTTCGCGCTGGGAAAGTAAAGGAACGCGGTCTGGGAGGAGAAATAACGTCGGCCATCTACAAAAAGGAACAGCACGGCCCAACATATGTCACAGCGACTGGTATTCTCGGCGATGAACATGCTGCCAAGAGTCATGGCGGAACCGAACGCGCAGTGCATCAGTACAACCCAGAGCACTACCCAGACTGGCAAGTCGAGAACTCCCCGGAACCGGGCCTGTACGATATCGGTGCTTTCGGAGAGAACCTCGTTACAACCAACATGAGCGATGACAACGTCTGTATTGGCGACATATACACGCTCGGTGCCGAAGTTGTACTCGAAGTTAGCGAGCCTAGACACCCATGTTTCAAACTCAACTCCCGATTCAAGTGGCCCAGGGCCCTCAAACGAACCATACGAACCGGACGATCGGGGTGGAACTTCAGAGTTCTAAAGACGGGAAATATTTGCAAGGGTGACAAGATTTCATTGATTGAACGACCATATCCCAAGTGGTCGGTTCTCAATGTTCAAAGAATACTGAGAGCAAGGAATGTCTCCCTTCAGCTATTGGCAGAGTGCATTTCACTACCAATGCCAGAAATGTGGGTAGAGATCGGCAAAGAAAAGCTAAGGAACTCGCCAAAGACGTACACATTGGTCGATGCTCATCTTGTCACCTCTCGTGTTAGAAAGCTCACATTCAAGTTGAAGGACGATCTCAAACTCGACAACCCCGAATTCGATCATTATGGGTTTGCCCAGATCATTTTCGGGCCAGACAACAAGTTTGAACGTTCGTATTCCGTTGTTGATGGTGATTTGTACACGTTCAGTCTGGGTGTCTCTCTGGATAGTCACTCTCGTGGTGGTTCAGCCTACATCCACAAAGAGATGAAGATTGGTGATGAGATTCAGATGTCACCAGGAAATAACTTAGGTGCACAGGAAAACGACAAAAAGGCCGACCCGAAGCTTGAGCGTATTCTCATCGTTGGAGGTATTGGCATCACTGCCTTCCTTCCATCAATCCGTCAGTGGGAGACCACAGGAGAACCATACCATCTTCACTATGCTGTACCGAGTCCCGGCGATGCCCCATTCCTCGACGAACTTCCACGAGACAAGACTACATTATATGCCAAGTCAGAAGGTCGAAGGCTCAATATCCCAGAGATCATACCGAAGCCCACCGAGGACAAGACGTACCATGCCCGTATCTTCTCGTGCGGCCCAGCAGGTATGATGAAGGAATGTCAACGCGTCGCTGCCGACCTAGGATACCCTGACTACATGGTGCACTGGGAGGACTTTGGTAGTGGTGGTGAAAACTTGGGTGACCCATTCGACGTGGAGGTTGACGAGCCTGAGACCAACAGACACGAGACGTTGACGGTTCCTTCTAACAAGACCCTTCTCGACGTGCTCAACGAAGCCGGCTTCGACGTACTTTCCTCGTGCAAGTCTGGAGCTTGTGGTGCTTGCAAGGTGACGCTGTGCAAGGGAGAGGTTGACTACAAGAGCACGTCACTGTTGGAAAAGGAGAAGGGCACAGCCTTGCAGGCATGTGTCGATCGAGGGCAAGGAAACTTGGCCATAGAAATTGATTAGAGACATAACTACGACTGATGGATAGTAGATGAATGAATGAATGTTTTGGCATGGTATCCCGAGACCCATTATCTCAATCACTTCTTGAAAATGTCATTATCCGCTGCCTTGGTACTGCGCAATACTGTGGCGAAGCGTCGCGAACTTTTGGGTCACTTCAGGGTTCGGAAGACTTCATCATCTCCCTCTTTTCATCAACATCACTTTATAAATTGTTCGTAACGTTGTGCGTTCATAGTAGTACTGATATGAGCATCTCTTTTGCCAACTTGGAAGAAATAACATGCTAGAAATTTACATAGCCTTCTACCACAGCAGGGCATCCAAGGCTGGGTTCATTATCATCACAGGTTCAATGAACGATGGGCAAGATCTTGCGTATCCATAAGATTATTATGTACCAAATAGCCAACAATAACCCATCTTGTCATCATGGTACCGGTAAATGCGCTCACGTGATCAAACACGTGATATCCATCAAGACGAACAGTATCTCCAGGCTTGAACAGGTCGACGAGATGCTACACCTGACTTGTTCGAGCCTCCATGTCCCATGATCATCTTTTGCGGTCCTTTGTTCTGCCACACAGCCACAGTGTCCCGACCGAGTCATCACGTAACCGTACGTTTCTTTGTTCTACCCATTCCTTCCTTTCCGTCATCCGCCCTCTATTTAACATCCATCTTCTGCGCTTTCGTTTCCTTCCAAATCATTCTTCCAGATTATTCTTCTACTGTCATACATACTCAACAACTTTACATCCACGCCATCTCGCTATCCAACATGAAAGACCAGAAACGTAAACTAAGCAACAGCACCACCGAGTCTCCACGACGGAGTAAACGAGTCCGCAAGGACGGTGCTCCTCAACAAGATGACAACGTGTCTTCCAACCACAAAGTCCACTTCTTGCGAGCCCCCACGGAGGAGGAGGATGCATGGGTGTCTCTGCCGATTCTTGAGATGATGGACAGCGTCCAAATGTGTGACGAAAACCTCAAGTTCGAATGCGTGGCCGGCACTGTATGGATCAACGAAGAGAAAGCATTCGTCGTCCGAGTCTCCGAATGTCTCTTCTTAACGCACTTTCAAAACCTTGACTTGAGCGAAATTGATTTGACTGATGTGGCTATGGAAGACATCCCAAGGACCTACGCCTCGTTCCTGGCCAATCGGTTTGGAATTTCTCCCAAGTCGATCGAGACCTTTCCAGTTCCCTTGGAAGATGTCTGCCCGAAACACCAGTCTGATCTTACAGTCGTACCTGAGCAGATGATGGAGTTCTGCCATTTCAAGCTCACCTCCTTCACCGAATACAAGCCCGGCTGTACTGACAATATCAACCACCTTGTCCTGGCAGAAGCCAAAGCCTGCGAGCTGTTGATGAAAAACCCTCATCCAAGCATCGCTAAGTACTGGGGATGCCACGTTATCAATGGCGAGATTCGTGCGCTCTGTTTTGGCGATTACATCATGAGTCTCCATGATCGTCTCGCAACTGGTGTATCACTCGATGCAAAGCGCTGTTTGAAAAGTATTCGAGACGGAATCCTTCACATGCACAGCCTGGGTCTCATGCACAATAACATCAATCCCTACAGCATCGTGATGGATGCATCCGACAACCCTGTCATCATCGACTTCGATTCATGCACACGCAAAGGAGAAAAGATAGTGAAGGGGGTTTGGTATCCGGACTCGTACATCAAGAATGCGAAGACAGGATCTCCTAAGAATGACTTTTATGCACTCAAGAAATTGGAGGAGTATATGTCGGGACATGAAGAGGCTGTTGAGTGATGTGGTAGAGATGGAGAGAGATGATGAGGGAGGGCGAGGTGCAAGTTCGAACGCATGCTTTTAACACTGTCTTTATCCTGTATCTAAATGTTTTTGTCGGCAAATATAACTTCATTGCGAATGGAATCTGTCTAGCTTGTTCTAATATCGCTTGGATATAACATTATCAATCAAGAATGACTAGTGATAACGGGATGTGTAGCTAAAGCAAGTTTATGACTTTGCATCATGTAACCACTAAACACTAACACATACATGTATTAGTAATTCCTCATCGACGGAGGAAGTGAAACTGCCAGGTCCCAGTATCAGATTCTCTCCTTCAGGGTTTTGCACATATTAGCTGCTGAATACATAAGAGACGAAATCAACAAGTCAGTTTATTCTATTTAGATAATAGCATTAGTTTTTTTATCTTTGTAGTCTAGCTAAGCCTTAAGAGCTAATGTGTCTGCCAGAAGTCCAAAAAGCTGCAATTCATCAAGAGACAATTTATTCTACCGAAATCTATTTTTACCATCCTCTGTAACCTTTTATCCCCTGACCATAATACCCATAATACTACAAAAGAAAAACAAGCTACTTACCCAACACTAGAGTGTCAATATTCTCTTCTTCCTCTCCTTCCCGGCCTTTCTCTCAATCCCGCTCTTTCTCTCATTTCCACGGTTCCTCTCCTTCTCATCCATCTTCTCCTTCTTGCCCTTTCGATCCTGGCTCTCTCGTCTCGAATTCGATTCCTAAAATCTCTGGGTATTCCGAAATTATAGGATATACCTTGTCTTGTGCCAACCCTCGCTGGAGTCCTTGGTGGGCTTGGAGTGAGATTGAGTATTTCCACAGGACTCCTTGGCGGAGTCCTAGAAGATATTCTCGGGTTGGCTGCAGAACGTGCCGGGATGGTGGTAGAGGTTTCAAGACTGACAGATCCCTCAGCGTTTGTGTTTGGGTCAATGACCGGTCTCCCATTGACATATGCCGTGGGGGGAGTCTCACCGGCGGCTCCATGCCAAATGGTGATTCGGCTGCCCCCAGCAGCATTGCCGCGGGCCCGTTGCATCGCACCGGGGCTACCATTCGTACTTCGCCAGATTTCATTGACAACCGAATACTTGCAAATAAATCGCTGGCAATCGCCATACTTCTCGTTTCGCATCTCACCGGTCAGATGGTTGGTCTCGACCCGGTATGTACACATCTTGAATGCTGACGGGTCAGGGTTGTTGTTGTTGCAGATGTGAGTTGTGGAATTGAGACGTGTGAGTGGTTGTTGATGAAGAAGAGAACAACTAACAACAGGAGAAGAACACCTTAGTTATACATATTACATCTTGCGGCAGATTCTTTGAAACCACTTGGTTTCTCTTGACTCTTTGTTGTCTCCCATTGTTGGAAGAGTCACCCCGTTTCAATTGATGCTTTGTCAATAAAGCAGTTACGTCACAAAGCTTCTTTGACGTCGTTTCATACCAGGTAAATGAATGACTCTTTCTGGGTCCATCATGCCTTTCCGTCTGGGTAGAATCTCATCACCTTAGCAAAGTGCACCGCGACCTTACTTGGCCAGTAGCTCGCAGAAGGTTTATCTCTTACGTCTCAGTGTACAAAAAAAACTACTTAAAAGTATGGTCCAAAGAGCATAAGCTGAGCAACTAATTTCGTCTCTTATGCTTCTAGCGGCCAATGTTGCTGGTACCCAGAGAGAGGCTTGGATATGGACAAGGACCACAAGCTGAGCCTAGAGTGAGATGAACAGAACTACGGAATGTCGTGCATTTCCAGATGAAGACATTATTCCACATTTCCGACAGTCAAATTGAATTCATGGACTTGTATCCCAGGACACTTGGGCACTTCACAATAGCACTGATTACCAGTGTCCTCGAAAACAACGTTGCATGTACGTTACCCAAAAACAGTTACAACCTTTCAAAGATCATATTAATTGAGTCTTATTGACTGCTAACATTTATTAAATCGCAATCCATTTCAATCGCCATAAGATCTCCATTTGGAGATGATAGATTCGGTGCTTGGTCAAGTTAGCCTTGAAAGTTATTGATAGTGAACCCAGTGTTCTCGCAACCAAGTCCACAGATGACAGACTCTCACAGCCAAAAATGCAACTTATCACTAAAACAGCAACTAGAATAGCTGAACCATGCCGAGTTGCCGTATGCTGACAGCATTATTATTAATATGAGATCGTATATACGATAAAATACCCTCACTATATCATGAAGCCGAGCTGTCGGCCGAATCCCATGGACAAAGTCCGAGACCCACTCCGAGACCGGTGATCAGCAGTAGGGTAACTGAGTCGACTCATCCCGTCATATTTATCATAGACGATCGTTTACTTCGTAGCATCTTTCGACGCCAATGAAGAATATAATACAACATGGCATCTCAAGTACTTACCAAAGATGAGAAATCTCTCCATGACCAGGTGAATCTCCTGCCACGACGTCAACTAGGCATCGCCCTCGCCACCCTGTCAGCTTCGCTACTTCTCGTCATCATTGACCAAAATGGCATTTCCGTCATGCTTCCCACCATCGCCCACGACTTGAATGCTGAGAATACCATCTCTTGGGCTGGAACAGCCAGTCTAGTCGCCAACACCTGTTTCCAGATGCTCTACGGCAGACTATCCGATGTCTTTGGTCGCAAAGTCGTCTTCATATCTGCCATCCTACTTCTTTGTTTTGCAGATTTACTTTGTTCTTTCAGTCAAAATGCAATAATGCTGTATATCTGCAGAGCTATCGCAGGTATTGGTGGCGGTGGTGTACAGAACCTTGTCAACATTATCATATCCGATATCGTCACTCTTGAACAAAGAGGACAAGTTCAAGGCGTGATAGGAGCTGCCGTCGGTTTTGGTAACGTTGTTGGGCCATTTATCGCTGCGGGAGTCATGGGTCAAACTTCGTGGAGAGCTTTCTTCTGGCTTCTTTCGCCTCTGTCATTCTGTACTGCGGTGTTGTCTTACTACTTTCTTCCTTCCAAGCCCGCTACCGTTGGGTTTTGGGAAGGAATTAGGAAAATTGATTGGATGGGTACAATTGTCTCTGGCATTGGAATTGTTCTTCTCCTCATCCCGATTTCTGGAGGTTCGTCGTTTCAATCACGGTACGCTTTCAATTTCTCTAACAGAACACTACACAGGAGGATCATATTTCTCTTGGGATTCGCCTCTTTCCATCAGTATGCTTAGTGTCGGCAGTGCACTACTCATCGTATTTATCATGTGGGAATGGAAAATGGCAAAACTTCCCATGATGCCAGGTAAGTACACATTCTGTTGTGTGAATTGTCTGCTATACTAATGCAGCAAATCCTCTCAAGTAAACATTTACAGAAACATAACTCTATCCATCATGCTAGCCCAGAACTTCTTGTTCGGTGCTGTGTATCAGTCGTATCTTTATTACGTTCCTCTCTACCTTCAAAATCCCCGTCAGTACAGTGCCCTCAAATCGGCGGCAATCTACACTCCTTTAGTGGCTGCGCAAGCCATAT